>NC_079197.1:20242818-20460992 GCF_029499605.1 Hyla sarda
GCTTCTGGAATACGACTATCCTTGCCGGATAAATTTGATGGGGACTCTAAGTTTTGCCGTGGCTTTCTTTCCCAATGTTCATTACACTTGGAGATGATGTCGGACCAGTTCCCCACCGAAAGGTCTAAAGTGGCTTTCGTAGTCAGCCTGCTGTCTGGAAAAGCCCTGGCTTGGGCCACACCGCTCTGGGACCGCAATGACCCCGTCACTGCCTCTGTACACTCCTTCTTCTCGGAAATTCGAAGTGTTTTTGAGGAACCTGCCCGAGCCTCTTCTGCTGAGACTGCCCTGTTGAACCTGGTCCAGGGTAATTCTTCCGTTGGCGAGTATGCCGTACAGTTCCGTACCCTTGCTTCAGAATTATCCTGGAATAATGAGGCACTCTGCGCGACCTTTAAAAAAGGCCTATCCAGCAACATTAAAGATGTTCTGGCCGCACGAGAAATCCCTGCTAACCTACATGAACTCATCCATCTTGCCACTCGCATTGACATGCGTTTTTCCGAACGGCGTCAGGAGCTCCGCCAGGATATGGACTCTGTTCGCACGAGGCGTTTCTTCTCCCCGGCTCCTCTCTCCTCTGGTCCCCTGCAACCTGTTCCTGTGCCTCCCGCCGTGGAGGCTATGCAGGTCGACCGGTCTCGCCTGACACCCCAAGAGAGGACACGACGCCGCATGGAGAATCTCTGCCTGTACTGTGCTAGTACCGAACACTTCCTGAGGGATTGTCCTATCCGTCCTCCCCGCCTGGAAAGACGTCCGCTGACTCCGCACAAAGGTGAGACAGTCCTTGATGTCTACTCTGCTTCTCCACGTCTTACTGTGCCTGTGCGGATGTCTGCCTCTGCCTTCTCCTTCTCTGCTGTGGCCTTCTTGGACTCTGGATCTGCAGGAAATTTTATCTTGGCCTCTCTCGTCAACAGGTTCAACATCCCGGTGACCAGTCTCGCCAGACCCCTCTACATCAATTGTGTAAACAATGAAAGATTGGACTGTACTATACGTTTCCGCACGGAGCCCCTTCTAATGTGCATCGGATCTCATCATGAGAGGATTGAACTGTTGGTCCTCCCCAATTGCACTTCTGAAATCCTTCTTGGACTTCCCTGGCTTCAACTCCATTCCCCAATCCTGGATTGGTCCACTGGGGAGATCAAGAGTTGGGGGCCCTCTTGTTCCAAGGACTGCTTAAAACCGGTTCCCAGTAAACCTTGCCGTGTCCCTGTGCTTCCTCATGTAACCGGTCTCCCTAAGGCCTATATGGACTTTGCGGACGTTTTTTGCAAAAAACAAGCTGAGACTCTACCTCCTCACAGGCCTTATGATTGTCCCATTGACCTCCTCCCGGGCACTACTCCACCCCGGGGCAGAATCTATCCTCTGTCCGTCCCAGAGACTCTTGCCATGTCTGAATACGTCCAAGAAAATTTAAAAAAGGGCTTTATCCGTAAATCCTCCTCTCCTGCCGGAGCCGGATTTTTCTTTGTGTCCAAAAAAGATGGCTCTCTACGTCCTTGCATTGACTACCGCGGTCTCAATAAAATCACGGTTAAGAACCGCTACCCCCTACCCCTCATCTCTGAACTCTTTGATCGTCTCCAAGGTGCCCATATTTTTACCAAACTGGACTTAAGAGGTGCTTATAATCTCATCCGCATCAGAGAGGGGGATGAATGGAAAACGGCATTTAACACCAGAGATGGACACTTTGAGTATCTGGTCATGCCCTTTGGTCTATGCAACGCCCCTGCCGTCTTCCAAGACTTTGTTAATGAAATTTTTCGTGATCTCCTATACTCCTGTGTTGTTGTATATCTGGACGATATCCTGATTTTTTCTGCCAATCTTGAAGAACACCGCCAGCATGTCCGTATGGTTCTTCAGAGACTTCGTGATAATCAACTCTATGCCAAAATAGAGAAATGTCTGTTTGAATGCCAATCTCTTCCTTTTCTAGGATACTTGGTCTCTGGCCAGGGACTACAAATGGACCCAGATAAACTCTCTGCCGTCTTAGATTGGCCACGCCCCTCCGGACTCCGTGCCATCCAACGTTTTTTGGGGTTCGCCAATTATTACAGGCAATTTATTCCACATTTTTCTACCATTGTGGCTCCTATTGTGGCTTTAACAAAAAAAAATGCCGATCCCAAGTCTTGGCCTCCTCAAGCGGAAGACGCCTTTAAACGACTCAAGTCTGCCTTTTCTTCGGCTCCCGTGCTCTCCAGACCTGACCCATCTAAACCCTTCCTATTGGAGGTTGATGCCTCCTCAGTGGGAGCTGGAGCTGTCCTTCTACAAAAAAACTCTTCCGGGCATGCTGTTACTTGTGGTTTTTTTTCCAGGACCTTCTCTCCGGCGGAGAGGAACTACTCCATCGGGGATCGAGAGCTTCTAGCCATTAAATTAGCACTTGAGGAATGGAGGCATCTGCTGGAGGGATCAAGATTTCCAGTTATTATTTACACCGATCACAAGAACCTCTCCTACCTCCAGTCTGCCCAACGGCTGAATCCTCGTCAGGCCAGGTGGTCTCTGTTCTTTGCCCGATTTAATTTTGAAATTCACTTTCGGCCTGCTGATAAGAACATTAGGGCCGATGCTCTCTCTCGTTCCTCAGATGCCTCTGAAATTGAACTCTCTCCTCAACACATCATTCCTCCTGACTGCCTGATTTCCACTTCTCCAGCCTCCATCAGGCAAACTCCTCCAGGAAAGACCTTTGTTTCTCCACGCCAACGCCTTGGGATCCTCAAATGGGGTCACTCCTCCCATCTCGCAGGTCATGCGGGCATTAAGAAATCTGTGCAACTCATCTCTCGCTTCTATTGGTGGCCGACTCTAGAGACTGATGTGGTGGACTTTGTGCGAGCCTGCACTATCTGTGCCCGGGATAAGACTCCTCGCCAGAAGCCCGCTGGTTTTCTTCATCCTCTACCTGTCCCCGAACAACCTTGGTCTCTGATTGGTATGGATTTTATTACTGACTTACCCCCATCCCATGGCAACACTGTTATTTGGGTGGTCGTTGATCGATTCTCCAAAATGGCACATTTCATCCCTCTTCCTGGTCTTCCTTCAGCGCCTCAGTTGGCTAAACAATTTTTTGTACACATTTTTCGTCTTCACGGGTTGCCTACACAGATCGTCTCGGATAGAGGCGTCCAATTTGTGTCTAAATTCTGGAGGGCTCTCTGTAAACAACTCAAGATTAAATTAAATTTTTCTTCTGCATACCATCCTCAATCCAATGGACAAGTAGAGAGAATTAACCAGATCTTGGGTGACTATTTACGACATTTTGTTTCCTCCCGCCAGGATGACTGGGCAGATCTTCTACCTTGGGCCGAATTCTCGTATAATTTCAGAATCTCTGAATCTTCCTCCAAATCTCCGTTTTTCGTGGTGTACGGCCGTCACCCTCTTCCCCCCCTCCCTACCCCCTTGCCCTCTGGTCTGCCCGCTGTGGATGAAATTTCTCGTGATCTTTCCACCATATGGAAAGAGACCCAAAATTCTCTCTTACAGGCTTCTTCTCGCATGAAAAGATTCGCAGATAAGAAAAGAAGAGCTCCTCCCATTTTTTCCCCTGGAGACAAGGTATGGCTCTCCGCTAAATATGTCCGTTTCCGTGTCCCGAGCTATAAGTTGGGACCACGCTATCTTGGTCCTTTTAAAGTTTTGTGTCAAATTAATCCTGTCTCTTACAAACTTCTTCTTCCTCCTTCTCTTCGTATCCCTAATGCCTTTCACGTCTCTCTTCTTAAACCTCTCATCCTCAACCGTTTTTCTCCTAAATCTGTTCCTCCCACTCCTGTTTCCGGCTCCTCGGACATCTTCTCTGTCAAAGAGATCTTAGCCTCAAAAAAGGTCAGAGGAAAAACTTTTTTTTTAGTGGATTGGGAGGGTTGTGGTCCAGAAGAGAGGTCCTGGGAACCTGAGGACAATATCCTGGACAAAAGTCTGATCCTCAGGTTCTCAGGCCCCAAGAAGAGGGGGAGACCCAAGGGGGGGGGTACTGTTACGCCGAGCGCTCCGGGTCCCCGCTCCTCCCCGGAGCGCTCGCTACACTTCCCTCACTGCAGCGCCCCGGTCGGTTCCACGGACCCGGGGCGCTGCGTTACCACCTCCGGCCGGGATGCGATTCGCGATGCGGGTAGCGCCCGCTCGCGATGCGCACCCCGGCTCCCGTACCTGACTCGCTCCCCGTCAGTTCTGTCCCGGCGCGCGCGGCCCCGCTCCCTAGGGCGCGCGCGCGCCGGGTCTTTGCGATTTAAAGGGCCACTGCACCGCTGATTGGTGCAGTGGTTCCAATTAGTGTTTACACCTGTGCACTTCCCTATATCACCTCACTTCCCCTTCACTCCCTCGCCGGATCTTGTTGCCCTAGTGCCAGTGAAAGCGTTCCTTGTGTGTTCCTTGCCTGTGATTCCAGACCTTCTGCCGTTGCCCCTGACTACGATCCTTGCTGCCTGCCCCGACCTTCTGCTACGTCCGACCTTGCTTCTGTCTACTCCCTTGTACCGCGCCTTTCTTCAGCAGCCAGAGAGGTTGAGCCGTTGCTAGGGGATACGACCTGGTCACTACCGCCGCAGCAAGACCATCCCGCTTTGCGGCGGGCTCTGGTGAAAACCAGTAGTGACTTAGAACCGATCCTCTAGCACGGTCCACGCCAATCCCTCTCTGGCACAGAGGATCCACCACCTGCCAGCCGGCATCGTGACAGATATGAGATAGATAGATATGAGATAGATAGATATGGGATAGATAGATAGATATGAGATAGATAGATATGAGATAGATAGATATGGGATAGATAGATAGATAGATAGATATGAGATAGATAGATAGATATGAGATAGATAGATAGATATGAGATAGATAGATAGATAGATATGAGATAGATACATAGATATGAGATAGATAGATATGAGATTGAGATAGATAGATAGATATGAGATAGATAGATAGATATGAGATAGATAGATATGAGATAGATAGATAGATAGATATGAGATAGATAGATATGAGATAGATAGATATGGGATAGATAGATAGATATGAGATAGATAGATAGATAGATATGAGATAGATAGATAGATAGATAGATAGATGAGATAGATAGACAGATATGAGATAGATAGATAGATAGATAGATATGAGATAGATAGATAGATAAATAGATATGAGATAGATAGATATGAGATGGATATGAGATAGATAGATATGAGATAGATAGATATATAGATAGATATGAGATAGATATGAGATAGATATGAGATAGATAGATATGAGATAGATATGAGATAGATAGATATGAGATAGATAGATAGATATGAGATAGATAGATAGATAGATAGATATGAGATAGATATGAGATAGATAGATATGAGATAGAGAGATATGAGATAGATAGATATATAGATATGAGATAGATAGCCACGCCCCTTTTTCAAAAACCAACCCTCGAAAAATTGTATATTAATAGTAAATGCTGTATACCAAGAGGAAAAAATGTGGCACATGAGGCCTAGTTAATCTCCCCATTGTTCTAGCTGCTGCAGAACCTCATAATTCTTACTGCAGTTGCTGAGAAAAGGTGGCATCACATTAAGCCATGATCAAGAGGTTCTGCAGCGGTTGAGCTGTATGATAAGACATAATAACCCCTTTACAAGTCACCTTAGACCTCTGACCTCTGTAGAGTCCTCAGCTTTAGGCTGGAGCTTTTCTATTGCCCCCACATAAAATAATGGTACAATTATTGAATACAGTATAATATAGTATATCACTGTGTGCAGTATACATGGTGCCGTATATCACTGTGTGCAGTATACATGGTGCTGTATATCACTGTGTGCAGTATACATGGTGCTGTATATCACTGTGTGCAGTATACATGGTGCTGTATATCACTGTGTGCAGTATACATGGTGCTGTATATCACTGTGTGCAGTATACATGGTGCTGTATATCACTGTGTGCAGTATACATGGTGCTGTATATCACTGTGTGCAGTATACATGGTGCTGTATATCACTGTGTGCAGTATACATGGTGCTGTATATCACTGTGTGCAGTATACATGGTGCTGTATATCACTGTGTGCAGTATACATGGTGCTGTATATCACTGTGTGCAGTATACATGGTGCTGTATATCACTGTGTGCAGTATACATGGTGCTGTATATCACTGTGTGCAGTATACATGGTGCTGTATATCACTGTGTGCAGTATACATGGTGCCGTATATCACTGTGTGCAGTATACATGGTGCCGTATATCACTGTGTGCAGTATACATGGTGCTGTATATCACTGTGTGCAGTATACATGGTGCTGTATATCACTGTGTGCAGTATATCACTGTGTGCAGTATACATGGTGCTGTATATCACTGTGTGCAGTATACATGGTGCTGTATATCACTGTGTGCAGTATACGTGGTGCCGTATATCACTGTGTGCAGTATACATGGTGCCGTATATCACTGTGTGCAGTATACATGGTGCTGTATATCACTGTGTGCAGTATACATGGTGCTGTATATCACTGTGTGCAGTATACATGGTGCTGTATATCACTGTGTGCAGTATACATGGTGCTGTATATCACTGTGTGCAGTATACGTGGTGCCGTATATCACTGTGTGCAGTATACATGGTGCTGTATATCACTGTGTGCAGTATACATGGTGCTGTATATCACTGTGTGCAGTATACGTGGTGCCGTATATCACTGTGTGCAGTATACATGGTGCCGTATATCACTGTGTGCAGTATACATGGTGCTGTATATCACTGTGTGCAGTATACATGGTGCTGTATATCACTGTGTGCAGTATACATGGTGCTGTATATCACTGTGTGCAGTATACATGGTGCTGTATATCACTGTGTGCAGTATACGTGGTGCCGTATATCACTGTGTGCAGTATACATGGTGCTGTATATCACTGTGTGCAGTATACATGGTGCTGTATATCACTGTGTGCAGTATACATGGTGCCGTATATCACTGTGTGCAGTATACATGGTGCTGTATATCACTGTGTGCAGTATACATGGTGCTGTATATTACTGTGTGCAGTATACATGGTGCCGTATATCACTGTGTGCAGTATACATGGTGCTGTATATCACTGTGTGCAGTATAAATGGTGCCGTATATCACTGTGTGCAGTATACATGGTGCTGTATATCACTGTGTGCAGTATATCACTGTGTGCAGTATACATGGTGCTGTATATCACTGTGTGCAGTATACATGGTGCTGTATATCACTGTGTGCAGTATACATGGTGCTGTATATCACTGTGTGCAGTATACGTGGTGCCGTATATCACTGTGTGCAGTATACATGGTGCCGTATATCACTGTGTGCAGTATACATGGTGCTGTATATCACTGTGTGCAGTATACATGGTGCTGTATATCACTGTGTGCAGTATACATGGTGCTGTATATCACTGTGTGCAGTATACATGGTGCTGTATATCACTGTGTGCAGTATACGTGGTGCCGTATATCACTGTGTGCAGTATACATGGTGCTGTATATCACTGTGTGCAGTATACATGGTGCTGTATATCACTGTGTGCAGTATACATGGTGCTGTATATCACTGTGTGCAGTATACATGGTGCTGTATATCACTGTGTGCAGTATACATGGTGCTGTATATCACTGTGTGCAGTATACATGGTGCTGTATATCACTGTGTGCAGTATACATGGTGCTGTATATCACTGTGTGCAGTATACATGGTGCCGTATATCACTGTGTGCAGTATACATGGTGCTGTATATCACTGTGTGCAGTATACATGGTGCTGTATATCACTGTGTGCAGTATACATGGTGCCGTATATCACTGTGTGCAGTATACATGGTGCTGTATATCACTGTGTGCAGTATACATGGTGCTGTATATCTATGTGACAGTCGCCCAGTCATGTGACATGATGACCCTCTGGATATAAGGGTGGGGGAGGGCTGGACTAGTGATGCGTGAAGACGCATAATGGGAATAAGGAACAATAAAGAATGATATGGGAGGGGGCGGGGGACAGGTGACGGGCAGGAGTCAGATGATGATGGAGGTTGTGGTGATGATGGTGGTGGTTCTGGTTATTATGATGGTGGTTGTAGTATCTTATACTATTACTAGGGGTGGTGACATAGATCTATGGCAGGAGGATGGAGGAGGGCTGAGCCAGGGATGGGGTGAGAGGAGGAGGGGAGGGCAGATGGATGGATGGATGGAGGGAGGATGCTGCATAGAACCGGGGAGGATGGAGACTGGTGCAGGTAGGATGGAGGCAGGGGATGGAGGTAGAGGTGACGGCAGGGGATGAAGGCAGGGGATGGAGGAGGGATGGAGGTAGAGGTGATGGCAGGGGATGGAGGCAGGGGATGGAGGTAGAGGTGACGGCAGGGGATGGAGGCTAAGGATGGAGGCAGGTGATGGAGGCTAAGGATGGAGGCAGGGGATGGAGGTAGAGGTGACAGCAGGGGATGGAGGCAGGGGATGGAGGTAGAGGTGACAGCAGGGGATGGAGGCAGGGGATGGAGGTAGAGGTGACAGCAGGGGATGGAGGCAGGGGATGGAGGCAGGGGATGGAGGTAGAGGTGACAGCAGGGGATGGAGGCAGGGGATGGAGGCAGGGGATGGGGGCTAAGGATGGAGGCAGGGGATGGAGGTAGAGGTGACAGCAGGGGATGGAGGCAGGGGATGGAGGTAGAGGTGACGGCAGGGGTAGGAGGCTAAGGATGGAGGCTAAGGATGGAGGCAGGGGATGGAGGTAGAGGTGACAGCAGGGGATGGAGGCAGGGGATGGAGGTAGAGGTGAGGGCAGGGGATGGAGGCAGGGGATGGAGGTAGAGGTGACGGCAGGTGATGGAGGCTAAGGATGGAGGCAGGTGATGGAGGCTAAGGATGGAGGCTAAGGATGGAGGCAGGGGATGGAGGTAGAGGTGACGGCAGGGGATGGAGGCTAAGGATGGAGGCAGGGGATGGGGGCTAAGGATGGAGGCAGGGGATGGAGGTAGAGGTGGCGGCAGGGGATGGAGGCTATGGATGGAGGTGGCGGCAGGGGATGGAGGCTATGGATGGAGGTGGCGGCAGGGGATGGAGGCTATGGATGGAGGTGGCGGCAGGGGATGGAGGCTATGGATGGAGGTGGCGGCAGGGGATGGAGGCTATGGATGGAGGTGGCGGCAGGGGATGGAGGCTATGGATGGAGGTGGCGGCAGGGGATGGAGGCTATGGATGGAGGTGGCGGCAGGGGATGGAGGCTATGGATGGAGGTGGCGGCAGGGGATGGAGGCTATGGATGGAGGTGGCGGCAGGGGATGGAGGCTATGGATGGAGGTGACGGCAGGAGGTAGGATGGAGGGAGGACATAGGATGATGGAGGCTGCAGACACATCCGCAGGACACAGGGAGGGGTCCCCGGCACAGCCCGCACAGCCCCCGGGTAATTCCCCCACCATCCCCGCTTACTTTCTCCCACCACCGCCTTCAGCCCGCTCGGTGCCATCCTGTCCGGTACAAGCGCTAGATCCGATCCGAGAGAGAGAAGCGACTGCAGGGGAGGAGAGAGCTGGAGGTACGGAGGATGGAGGAGGGAGGAGCAGTCAGCTGACCGGGGGGAGGGGGGCTGCAGCAGAGGAGGGGAGGGGGACAGCCCTGTGTCATCACCTGACCACTGTATACAGTATATACTGGGGTCATCATCACCTACCCCCTGTATACAGCCTATACTGGGGTCATCATCATCATCATCACCTGACCACTGTATACAGTATATACTGGGGTCATCATCACCTGACCACTGTATACAGTATATACTGGGGTCATCATCACCTACCCCCTGTATACAGCCTATACTGGGGTCATCATCATCACCTGACCACTGTATACAGTATATACTGGGGTCATCATCACCTGACCACTGTATACAGCCTATACTGGGGTCATCATCATCATCATCACCTGACCACTGTATACAGTATATACTGGGGTCATCATCACCTACCCCCTGTATACAGCCCATACTGGGGTCATCATCATCATCATCACCTGACCACTGTATACAGTATATACTGGGGTCATCATCACCTACCCTCTGTATACAGCCTATACTGGGGTCATCATCATCATCATCACCTGACCACTGTATACAGTATATACTGGGGTCATCATCACCTACCCCCTGTATACAGCCCATACTGGGGTCATCATCATCATCACCTGACCACTGTATACAGTATATACTGGGGTCATCATCACCTGACTACTGTATACAGTATATACTGGGGTCATCATCACCTGACTACTGTATACAGTATATACTGGGGTCATCATCACCTGACTACTGTATACAGGATATACTGGGGTCATCATCACCTACCCTCTGTATACAGCCTATACTGGGGTCATCATCATCATCATCACCTGACCACTGTATACAGTATATACTGGGGTCATCATCACCTGACTACTATATACAGTATATACTGGGGTCATCATCACCAGACTACTGTATACAGTATATACTGGGGTCATCATCATCATCACCTGACCACTGTATACAGTATATACTGGGGTCATCATCATCATCACCTGACTACTGTATACAGTATATACTGGGGTCATCATCACCTACCCCCTGTATACAGCCCATACTGGGGTCATCATCACCTGACTACTGTATACAGTATATACTGGGGTCATCATCACCTGACCACTGTATACAGTATATACTGGGGTCATCATCACCTGACTACTGTATACAGTATATATTGGGGTCATCATCACCTGACTACTGTATACAGTATATACTTGGGTCATCATCACTTGACCACTGTATACAGTATATACTGGGGTCATCATCACCTGACTACTGTATACAGTATATACTGGGGTCATCATCATCATCATCACCTGACCACTGTATACAGTATATACTGGGGTCATCATCATCATCACCTGACCACTGTATACAGTATATACTGGGGTCATCATCACCTGACTACTGTATACAGTATATACTGGGGTCATCATCATCATCACCTGACCACTGTGTACAGTATATACTGGAGTCATCATCATCATCACCTGACCACTGTATACAGTATATACTGGGGTCATCATCACCTGACTACTGTATACAGGATATACTGGGGTCATCATCACCTGACCACTGTATACAGTATATACTGGGGTCATCATCATCATCACCTGACCACTGTATACAGTATATACTGGGGTCATCATCACCTGACTACTGTATACAGGATATACTGGGGTCATCATCACCTGACTACTGTATACAGTATATACTGGGGTCATCATCACCTGACTACTGTATACAGTATATACTGGGGTCATCATCACCTACCCTCTGTATACAGCCCATACTGGGGTCATCATCACCTACCCCCTATATACAGCCCATACTGTGGTCGTCATCATCATCACCTACCCCCTGTATACAGCCCATACTGGGGTCATCATCACCTACCCCCTGTATACAGTATATACTGGGGTCATCATCATCATCACCTGACCACTGTATACAGTATATACTGGGGTCATCATCACCTGACTACTGTATACAGTATATACTGGGGTCATCATCACCTGACTACTGTATACAGTATATACTGGGGTCATCATCACCTGACTACTGTATACAGTATATACTGGGGTCATCATCACCTGACCACTGTATACAGTATATACTTGGGTCATCATCACCTGACTACTGTATACAGTATATACTGGGGTCATCATCACCTACCCTCTGTATACAGCCTATACTGGGGTCATCATCATCATCATCACCTGACCACTGTATACAGCCCATACTGGGGTCATCATCACCTACCCCCTATATACAGCCCATACTGGGGTCATCATCACCTACCTCCTGTATACAGTATATACTGGGGTCATCATCATCATCACCTGACCACTGTATACAGTATATACTGGGGTCATCATCACCTGACTACTGTATACAGGATATACTGGGGTCATCATCACCTGACTACTGTATACAGTATATACTGGGGTCATCATCACCTGACTACTGTATACAGTATATACTGGGGTCATCATCACCTGACCACTGTATACAGTATATACTGGGGTCATCATCATCATCACCTGACCACTGTATACAGTATATACTGGGGTCATCATCACCTGACTACTGTATACAGGATATACTGGGGTCATCATCACCTGACTACTGTATACAGGATATACTGGGGTCATCATCACTTGACCACTGTATACAGTATATACTGGGGTCATCATCACCTGACTACTGTATACAGTATATACTGGGGTCATCATCATCATCATCACCTGACCACTGTATACAGTATATACTGGGGTCATCATCATCATCACCTGACCACTGTATACAGTATATACTGGGGTCATCATCACCTGACTACTGTATACAGTATATACTGGGGTCATCATCATCATCACCTGACCACTGTGTACAGTATATACTGGAGTCATCATCATCATCACCTGACCACTGTATACAGTATATACTGGGGTCATCATCACCTGACCACTGTATACAGTATATACTGGGGTCATCATCATCATCACCTGACCACTGTATACAGTATATACTGGGGTCATCATCACCTGACTACTGTATACAGGATATACTGGGGTCATCATCACCTGACTACTGTATACAGTATATACTGGGGTCATCATCACCTGACTACTGTATACAGTATATACTGGGGTCATCATCACCTACCCTCTGTATACAGCCCATACTGGGGTCATCATCACCTACCCCCTATATACAGCCCATACTGGGGTCGTCATCATCATCACCTACCCCCTGTATACAGCCCATACTGGGGTCATCATCACCTACCCCCTGTATACAGTATATACTGGGGTCATCATCATCATCACCTGACCACTGTATACAGTATATACTGGGGTCATCATCACCTGACTACTGTATACAGTATATACTGGGGTCATCATCACCTGACTACTGTATACAGTATATACTGGGGTCATCATCACCTGACCACTGTATACAGTATATACTGGGGTCATCATCACCTACCCCCTATATACAGCCCATACTGGGGTCATCATCACCTACCCCCTATATACAGCCCATACTGGGGTCATCATCACCTTCCCCCTGTATACAGTATATACTGGGGTCATCATCACCTACCCCCTGTATACAGCCCATAATGGGTTCATCATCACCTACCCCCTATATACAGCCTATACTGGGGTCATCATCACCTACCCCCTGTATACAGCCTATACTGGGGTCATCATCACCTCCCCCCTATATACAGCCCATACTGGGGGTCATCATCACCTACCCCTATATACAGCCCATACTGGGGTCATCATCACCTACCCCTCTGTATACAGCCCATACTGGGATCATCATCACCTACCCCCTGTATACAGCCCATACTGGGGTCATCATCACCTACCCCCTGTATACAGTATATACTGGGGTCATCATTACCTACCCCCTATATACAGCCTATACTGGGGTCATCATCACCTCCCCCCTATATACAGCCCATACTGGGGTCATCATCACCTACCCCCTGTATACAGCCTATACTGGGGTCATCATCACCTACCCCCTATATACAGCCTATACTGGGGTCATCATCACCTACCCCCTGTATACAGCCTATACTGGGGTCATCATCACCTCCCCCCTATATACAGCCCATACTGGGGTCATCATCACCTACCCCCTATATACAGCCTATACTGGGGTCATCATCACCTCCCCCCTATATACAGCCTATACTGGGGTCATCATCACCTCCCCCCTGTATACAGCCTATACTGGGGTCATCATCATGACCTACCCCCTATATACAGCCCATACTGGGGTTATCATCACCTACCCCCTATATACAGCCTATACTGGGGTCATCATCACCTACCCCCTGTTTACAGCCTATACTGGGGTCATCATCACCTCCCCCCTATATACAGCCCATACTGGGGTCATCATCACCTACCCCCTATATACAGCCTATACTGGGTTCATCATCACCTACCCCCTGTATACAGCCTATACTGGGTTCATCATCACCTACCCCTGTATACAGCCTATACTGGGGTCATCATCACCTACCCCCTGTATACAGCCTATACTGGGGTCATCATCATCACCTACCCCCTATATACAGCCCATACTGGGGTTATCATCACCTACCCCCTGTATACAGCCTATACTAGGGTCATCATCACCTATCTCTCTGTATACAGTCCATACAGGGGTCATCATCACCTACCTCTCTGTATACAGCCCATACTACTTAGGAGGCCTTTAGGCTACTCTGCTGGGTGCAATGTGGGAAGGGGGTAAGGTGAGCATTTGAGGGCTTCTGTTTCATGTATAGGGTTTATGTGCTCTACTTGTTGGGTGCACTGTTGATGCATAGTGTTTGGGCACCATGCTTGGGGGCTCTCTTGTTTTCCGGGCAGATATGGCACCTATTAATCTTGGAGGCATTACAGGGGACCTCTGCAAAGGTATTTTGGGGGATATTTGGCATTGGTACTATTGGTTGTTCTGTGCTGTATGGCCTCCCTGGCATGATTATTAGGCATTATAGGACCACTGATGACAGTGCTGGCACTGTGGGAGCTTTATTCTTGACAAATATAATTTGGGGGTCAGGGTATTCTGCTTGGCACGAGGGAGGAATGCCAATTGGCACAGTTATTCTTGTGGGAAATATAGCCCTGCTGCAGCCATCGTGTACCCAACAGGTTGGAAATTTAGTAACCACGTAAGTCCCATTGTCTGTCTAGGGTAGTGTGGCAAGTGGGTACTAAGGTTTAGGCAGTTAGTATGGACACTTGGCTGGCAGGTTGTCAGGTTCGTGACGCCAGACGTAGGGTTGTAGTTAGTATGTGCAACGGACAATGGGTTTTGTAGTGTCTGATGGCTGTAGTGTAATAACCCTGTAATTTACTGACAGTTCCACTAACAACTACTTCAAATAAGTAGATATCTGTATCAAAGCCCCAGGAATAAATACCTCAAAAGCCAGGATTTATGGATAACAGCTTGAACTTTACTGAAGTTTTAGGTCCAATAGTACAGCAGTGAGGATGATACAGACTGAAGTTATGACACTTGATAGACACTTTATATAGAGATAGCTGGTAGTATGTCACTGTCGCAGTCCTTGTACAATTTCAAGGGGTATTCCCGTGCCCCAGACTTCTGAACATCTAGTTCAGAAGGCTTGGAGCAGCGGCCGTGAAGTCACGGCCACGCCCCCACCCCTGTAATGTCATGCCACGCCTCCTCCATTGATGTCTATGGGAGGGGGCGTGACGACCGTCACGCCCCCTCCCATAGACATCAATGGAGGGGGCGTGGTGTGATGTGGCGTAGCCGTGACGTCGCGACCGTGGCTTCTTTGCAGCATATGGTTAGGTCTGGAATTTTGTAGTTGGGGGACACTCTTCCACTAGAGGCAAGGACTAGACTCTCTGACTAATATGAGCTTTTTTGGTCCCTCCTCTGTCCCTGGGGTGTAGACAAGACTACCCTTAGCTCGTTATTGGCTGAAGGGTGGGTAACATGTGACATGTTACCAGTAGAGATGGGCGAATTTTTGAAAATTTGATTCGGCCGATTCGCCGAATTTTCCCAAAAATTTGTTTCGATCCGATTTTATGTACGGTGAATTTCCATTGAAAATGGTTATTCCCAGGCTACATACAGCCTCCACGGGGGTGTAGAACACTTTGCCTTGGGCTTGTGCTATGTTAGTGAAATAATACTGTTATTCAGTATGACATGCAGATTACAGACGTCGCTATTAGAATCACTGTCACAGAGCGGCACAATGATGGAGTCTGGATGTGGCAGCAGGGTCGGTAGACCATATGGCATCTCAATTGAAGAGATTAAAGAGATTTTTTTAAACGTCAATTGAAGATTTTGAAGAGATTAACAAGTTTAATGTGCCAGCAGCATGAGGAGATCACATGGCGGCAGAATGACAGAGCCTGGTAATTGGAATGAGCAAACTTTAAATCCTTTTTGAGGACCCATTGGAGGGCAAGTCTGGTGCCCGCAGCCGCAGTAATTCCAGCTCCAATAGTGTATAAATTGCTGCAGTGAAAAAACTCAGGCGAGTTGCCACACCTGTCTCAGCCCCTGCCTTTCAGCCATGAGACCATATGGCAGCAGAATGACACAGCCTGGAGGTGGCACCAGCATGAGGAGATCACATGGCGGCACAATGACACAGTTTGGAGGTGGCAGCAGCCTATTTAGGCCTCAGAGTGGCACAATGACAGAGCCTGGAGGTGGCAGCAGCATGAGTAGACCATATGGTGGCACAATTACACAGCCTGGTGGTGGCAGCAGCCTATGTAGGTCGCAGAGCAACTGAGCTGGTAAGGTTGAGGTAACAGCAACCCAAACAGTGTTCATGGTAGCACAAGGGGACCACGCTCTGGGAGACCACAGCAGTGTTTCCCAATAAGTGTGCCACAGCTGTTGAAAAACTACAACTCGCAGAATGCCCGGACAGCCTATGGCCATGTAGGGAGTTGTAGTTTTGCAACATGTGGAACAATTAATTCATGTTTTTGGGCTGCTGCATATAGGCATTCTAGATTACGGGCAACATTGTCCACCATGTGCAGAGTACCTCAGTGACACAGTCCATCCCATCAAGCATTTGAAAGAAAATCAGACTGTGTCAGCATGGACAAGGAATGGTGCAAGGTCTTTCAAAGAAAACCTAACCAAAAATTACTTCTTAACCCAAAAAGACAGCTCTGTATTTGTGGCCACTAGGTGTTTCCCTTTCCTGCAATCTGCTGTTCACTTCCTGTTGTTAGGAAAAATCTGTCTCTAGTAACAGATCAAACACAAGAAGGGGGAAGGTTTTAGCCATGTGCTCTGTGCAGGACAGCCTGAGACAGCTGAACATTGTACTTAAAAGCTTAGCCAGTCTGCCTGCTGAAGATGATCTACACTGTTTCTCAAAAGTAAATCAAGTCTTCTCTCTCATGTCTCGCCACCTATAAAGCTCAGGGCAGTTGTCCCTTTAGTAAAAAAAAAAACTGTGTACCTGCTGCTGTATGCCCACAGTGCTGCAGTTTAATATCCTCATTTCCCTCCCTTTAGCTTCTAAGTAGCACCAACAGTAGCAGCTCAGCACTTAGTGTAACTCCTTCCTTGCTGTGATCCTGTTGCTTCTTTCCTTTCCTTCTTTCCTACCTTGCAAAAGCCCAGTCAGTCAGTAAACCATTTTCCCTTACATTTCATATAATACTGTACTGTATAAATCATCCTCAAGCAGCATGTTAACTCCAGTGCACTTTCTCTAATGCTATGTCATTGCATAGCAGAGAGGAGTAGGTTGTCACGATGCCGGCTGGCAGGTAGTGGATCCTCTGTGCCGGAGAGGGATTGGCGTGGACCGTGCTAGTGGATCGGTTCTAAGTCACTACTGGTTTTCACCAGAGCCCGCCGCAAAGCGGGATGGTCTTGCTGCGGCGGTAGTGACCAGGTCGTATCCACTAGCAACGGCTCACCCCTCTGGCTGCTGAAGATAGGCGCGGTACAAGGGAGTAGACAGAAGCAAGGTCGGACGTAGCAGAAGGTCGGGGCAGGCAGCAAGGATCGTAGTCAGGGGCAACGGCAGGAGGTCTGGAACACAGGCTAGGAACACACAAGGAAACGCTTTCACTGGCACAATGGCAACAAGATCCGGCAAGGGAGTGCAGGGGAAGTGAGGTGATATAGGGAAGTGCACAGGTGATCAGACTAATTGGAACCACTGCGCCAATCAGCGGCGCAGTGGCCCTTTAAATCGCAAAGACCCGGCGCGCGCGCGCCCTAAGGAGCGGGGCCGCGCGCGCCGGGACAGGACCGACGGGGAGCGAGTCAGGTACGGGAGCCGGGGTGCGCATCGCGAGCGGGCGCTACCCGCATCGCGAATCGCATCCCGGCTGGAGGCAGTATCGCAGCGCACCGGGTCAGTGGATCTGACCGGAGCGCTGCAGTGAGGAGAGTGTAGCGAGCGCTCCGGGGAGGAGCGGGGACCCGGAGCGCTCGGCGTAACAGTACCCCCCCCCTTGGGTCTCCCCCTCTTCTTAGAACCTGAGAACCTGAGGAGCAGACTTTTGTCTAGGATATTGTCCTCAGGTTCCCAGGATCTCTCTTCTGGACCACAACCCTCCCAATCCACTAAAAAAAAGGTTTTCCCTCTGACCTTTTTTGATGCCAGAATCTCTTTGACGGAGAAGATGTCCGAGGAGCCGGAAACAGGAGTGGGAGGAACAGATTTGGGAGAGAAACGGTTGATGATGAGTGGTTTAAGAAGAGAAACGTGAAAGGCATTAGGAATACGAAGAGAAGGAGGAAGAAGAAGTTTGTAAGAGACAGGATTAATCTGGCACAAAATTTTGAAAGGACCAAGATAGCGTGGTCCCAACTTGTAGCTAGGGACACGGAAGCGGACATATTTAGCGGAGAGCCATACCTTGTCTCCAGGGGAAAAAATGGGAGGAGCTCTTCTTTTCTTATCCGCGAACTTCTTCATGCGTGATGAAGCCTGTAAGAGAGAATTTTGGGTCTCTCTCCATATGATGGAAAGGTCACGAGAAATTTCATCCACAGCGGGCAGACCAGAGGGCAAGGGGGTAGGGAGGGGGGGAAGAGGGTGACGGCCGTACACCACGAAAAATGGGGATTTGGAGGAAGATTCAGAGACTCTGAAGTTATACGAGAATTCGGCCCATGGAAGGAGATCTGCCCAGTCATCCTGGCGGGAGGAAACAAAATGTCGTAAATAATCACCCAAGACCTGGTTAATTCTTTCTACTTGTCCATTGGATTGGGGATGATATGCAGAAGAAAAATTTAATTTAATCTTGAGTTGTTTACAGAGAGCCCTCCAGAATTTAGACACGAATTGGACGCCTCTATCCGAGACGATCTGCGTAGGCAACCCGTGAAGACGAAAAATGTGTACAAAAAATTGTTTAGCCAACTGAGGCGCTGAAGGAAGACCAGGAAGAGGGATGAAATGTGCCATTTTGGAGAATCGATCAACGACCACCCAAATAACAGTGTTGCCACGGGAAGGGGGTAAATCAGTAATAAAATCCATACCAATCAGAGACCAAGGCTGTTCGGGGACAGGCAGGGGATGAAGAAAACCAGCGGGCTTCTGGCGAGGAGTCTTATCCCGGGCACAGATAGTGCAGGCTCGCACAAAGTCCACAACATCCGTCTCCAGAGTCGGCCACCAATAGAAGCGGGAGATGAGTTGCACAGATTTCTTGATGCCCACATGACCTGCGAGATGGGAGGAGTGACCCCATTTGAGGATTCCGAGGCGTTGGCGTGGAGAAACAAAGGTCTTTCCTGGAGGAGTTTGCCTGATGGAGGCTGGAGAAGTGGAAATCAGGCAGTCAGGAGGAATGATGTGTTGCGGAGAGAGTTCAACTTCCGAAGCATCCGAGGAACGAGAGAGAGCATCGGCCCTAATGTTCTTATCGGCAGGCCGAAAGTGAATTTCAAAATTAAATCGGGCAAAGAACAGAGACCACCGGGCCTGGCGAGGATTCAGCCGTTGGGCAGACTGGAGGTAGGAGAGGTTCTTGTGATCGGTGTAAATAATAACTGGAAATCTTGATCCCTCCAGCAGATGCCTCCATTCCTCAAGTGCTAATTTGATGGCTAGAAGCTCTCGATCCCCGATGGAGTAGTTCCTCTCCGCCGGAGAGAAGGTCCTAGAAAAAAAACCACAAGTGACAGCATGCCCGGAAGAATTTTTTTGTAGAAGAACAGCTCCAGCTCCCACTGAGGAGGCATCAACCTCCAATAGGAAGGGTTTGGAAGGGTCAGGTCTGGAGAGCACGGGAGCCGAAGAAAAGGCAGACTTGAGTCGTTTAAAGGCGTCTTCCGCTTGAGGAGGCCAAGACTTGGGATTGGCATTTTTTTTGGTTAAAGCCACGATAGGGGCCACAACGGTAGAAAAATGTGGAATAAATTGCCTGTAATAATTGGCGAACCCCAAAAAGCGTTGGATAGCACGGAGTCCGGAGGGGCGTGGCCAATCTAAGACGGCCGAGAGTTTGTCTGGATCCATTTGTAGTCCCTGGCCAGAGACCAAGTATCCTAGAAAAGGAAGAGATTGGCATTCAAACAGACATTTCTCAATTTTGGCATAGAGTTGATTGTCACGAAGTCTCTGAAGAACCATACGGACATGCTGGCGGTGTTCTTCTAGATTGGCAGAAAAAATCAGGATATCGTCCAGATATACAACAACACAGGAGTATAAAAGATCACGAAAAATTTCATTAACAAAGTCTTGGAAGACGGCAGGGGCGTTGCACAGGCCAAAGGGCATGACCAGATACTCAAAGTGTCCATCTCTGGTGTTAAATGCCGTTTTCCATTCATCCCCCTCTCTGATGCGGATGAGATTATAAGCACCTCTTAAGTCCAGTTTAGTAAAGATGTGGGCACCTTGGAGGCGATCAAAGAGTTCAGAGATGAGGGGTAGGGGGTAGCGGTTCTTAACCGTGATTTTATTAAGACCGCGGTAGTCAATGCAAGGACGTAGGGAGCCATCTTTTTTGGACACAAAGAAAAATCCGGCTCCGGCAGGAGAGGAGGATTTACGGATAAAGCCCTTTTTCAAATTTTCCTGGACGTATTCAGACATGGCAAGAGTCTCTGGGGCGGACAGAGGATAAATTCTGCCCCGGGGTGGAGTAGTGCCCGGGAGGAGGTCGATAGGACAATCATAAGGCCTGTGAGGAGGTAGAGTCTCAGCTTGTTTTTTGCAAAAAACATCCGCAAAGTCCATATAGGCCTTAGGGAGACCGGTTACTGGAGGAACCACAGAGTCACGGCAAGGGTTACTGGGAACCGGTTTTAGACAGTCCTTGGAACAAGAGGGCCCCCAACTCTTGATCTCCCCAGTGGACCAATCCAGGGTTGGGGAATGAAGTTGAAGCCAGGGAAGTCCAAGGAGAATTTCAGAAGTGCAATTGGGGAGGACCAAAAGTTCAATCCTCTCGTGATGAGATCCGATGCTCATTAGAAGGGGCTCCGTGCGGAAACGTATGGTACAGTCCAATCTTTCATTGTTTACACAATTGATGTAAAGGGGTCTGGCGAGACTGGTCACTGGGATGTTGAACCTGTTGACGAGAGAGGCCAAAATAAAATTTCCTGCAGATCCAGAGTCCAAGAAGGCCATAGTAGAGAAGGAGAAGGCAGAGGCAGACATCCGCACAGGCACAGTAAGACGTGGAGAAGCAGAGTAGACATCAAGGACTGTCTCACCTTTGTGCGGAGTCAGCGTACGTCTTTCCAGGCGGGGAGGACGGATAGGACAATCCCTCAGGAAGTGTTCGGTACTAGCACAGTACAGGCAGAGGTTCTCCATACGGCGTCGTGTCCTCTCTTGAGGTGTCAGGCGAGACCGGTCGACCTGCATAGCCTCCACGGCGGGAGGCACAGGAACGGATTGCAGGGGACCAGAGGAGAGAGGAGCCGAGGAGAAGAAACGCCTCGTGCGAACAGAGTCCATATCTTGGCGGAGCTCCTGACGCCTTTCGGAAAAACGCATGTCAATGCGAGTGGCTAGGTGAATGAGTTCATGTAGATTAGCAGGGATTTCTCGTGCGGCCAGAACATCTTTAATGTTGCTGGATAGGCCTTTTTTAAAGGTCGCGCAGAGGGCCTCATTATTCCAGGATAATTCTGAAGCAAGAGTACGGAATTGTACGGCGTACCCGCCAACGGAAGAATTACCCTGGACCAGGTTCAACAGGGCAGTCTCAGCAGAAGAGGCTCGGGCAGGTTCCTCAAAGACACTTCGGATTTCCGAGAAGAAGGAGTGTACAGAGGCAGTGACGGGGTCATTGCGGTCCCAGAGCGGTGTGGCCCAAGACAGGGCTTTTCCAGACAGAAGGCTGACTACGAAAGCCACCTTAGACCTTTCAGTGGGAAACTGGTCCGACATCATCTCCAGATGCAGGGAACATTGGGAAAGAAAGCCACGGCAAAACTTAGAGTCCCCATCAAATTTATCCGGCAAGGATAGGCGTAGACCAGGAGCGGCCCCTCGCTGCGGAGGAGGTGCAGGAGCTGGCGGAGGAGATGACTGCTGAAGCTGTGGTAGTAACTGCTGTAGCATAACGGTCAGTTGAGACAGCTGTTGGCCTTGTTGCGCTATCTGTTGTGACTGCTGGGCGACCACCGTGGTGAGGTCAGCGACAACTGGCAGAGGAACTTCAGCGGGATCCATGGCCGGATCTACTGTCACGATGCCGGCTGGCAGGTAGTGGATCCTCTGTGCCGGAGAGGGATTGGCGTGGACCGTGCTAGTGGATCGGTTCTAAGTCACTACTGGTTTTCACCAGAGCCCGCCGCAAAGCAGGATGGTCTTGCTGCGGCGGTAGTGACCAGGTCGTATCCACTAGCAACGGCTCACCCCTCTGGCTGCTGAAGATAGGCGCGGTACAAGGGAGTAGACAGAAGCAAGGTCGGACGTAGCAGAAGGTCGGGGCAGGCAGCAAGGATCGTAGTCAGGGGCAACGGCAGGAGGTCTGGAACACAGGCTAGGAACATACAAGGAAACGCTTTCACTGGCACAATGGCAACAAGATCCGGCAAGGAAGTGCAAGGGAAGTGAGGTGATATAGGGAAGTGCACAGGTGATCAGACTAATTGGAACCACTGCGCCAATCAGCGGCGCAGTGGCCCTTTAAATCGCAAAGACCCGGCGCGCGCGCGCCCTAAGGAGCGGGGCCGCGCGCGCCGGGACAGGACCGACGGGGAGCGAGTCAGGTACGGGAGCCGGGGTGCGCATCGCGAGCGGGCGCTACCCGCATCGCGAATCGCATCCCGGCTGGAGGCAGTATCGCAGCGCCCCGGGTCAGTGGATCTGACCGGAGCGCTGCAGTGAGGAGAGTGTAGCGAGCACTCCGGGGAGGAGCGGGGACCCGGAGCGCTCGGCGTAACATAGGTGCTATCCTGTGATTGGCCAATGAAGGAAGGGAAAGGAAGCCCAGGTGTGAGTACTGCTGGCAATTAGCCCAGCTCTGGTCCTGCCTGCTGAAATGGACAGAATGAGAAATAGCTGTGCACCATGAAGGGGCTGTCAGGGCTCAATAGCAGCAATGAGAACACTAAAATCACCACATGTTAAAGAACTTAATTTGTATAGTATGGAGGAAAAGTGGACAACAATGGCAGTGGGATGATAAGTTATGTGAGAGAAGAAGATAAAGAGAGCACATGGAAACCATTCCACACACATATATATATATATATACATATATATATATATATATATATATATATATATATATATATGTTGTACATCATAGCAAAACATTGAAAAGTTTTACTTTCTAATATACTTCATAAGAAAATGTATCTCCTTTTTATAAACATTGTGGCTTATTCCATCCAGAACATAATCCTGTCCGGCTGCAGCATCATTTTTGTCCCGGCTGAAGCACAGGAAGTAAGGGCGGGATTAGCACTCCTCTGTGCTCACTTCTGTCCAATGAGATTCCTGTCTGAAAGCAGAGAGGAGGGGTCACAGAGCAGTGATTGGATGAAGAGACAAAGCACAGCACAGCAGACTCAAGGAGGAAGTGAATGCATGGTGAGTAACGGCGGGCTCAGTGCTTGCCTCGGACGTGCCCCTTTCCTAAGCAGTGGATGTCAGAATAAGTGAGCAGCAGAGATTTGTGAGCCAATTACAGGAGCCAGACACATAAGAAAGACATGTAAAGCAACTGCATGATATAGTGAGTAACATATAGAAGAATCATTTTATTTCTGTGATTTGACAGGTAGACTTTAAAGCACAGGGCAGTCTGAATTTTAGATGTTTCCTTCTCATCCCTGCTAGATCCAAAGTACCCTTAAAGGGGTACTCCGGTGGCAATTTTTTTTTTTTTTTTTATCAACTGGTACCAGAAAGTTAAACAGATTTGTAAATTACTTCTATTACATTTTTTTTAATCCTTCCAGTACTTATTAGTGGCTGTATACTACAGAGGAAATTATTTTCTTTTTGGATTTCTTTTCTGTCACGACCACAGTGCTCTCTGCTGACACCTATGTCCATTTTAGTGTGGTAAGCTTGTGGGGGTATAGGGTATATGGGGTGTAGCTGTGCGGTAACTAAAGGGTGCTGGTTTAACCCTTAACTGTCGTGACGCCAGGGTGATGGCTCCTCTGTATATGCTTGTCCTATCGCCGTACCTGTCCCAAGAGCGATAGGGAGGAATAATAAATGATTGTCCACAAGCGGAGGTTTCATAAAACTGTCAGAACTTTTACTGCAGGTTTTATGCAGAATTAAACAGGAACAGTCTTTGTACAATCAGAGTCTATGAGGATCCTGACAGTTGGTTGGGACCTTGTGAGTTTTAAGCTCAGGAGATTGATATGCGCTGTTCCACTGGATTTAGGGGATTGAGTTTAGGTCCAGCAGTCACGCAGACTTTAGCGGGGAGTTTTATTGTAACTCACGATTTGGTAAGTTGCGGTATTATCAGGCTTCGGCCTGGTCTTGTCTTTGAAAGTTGCACGGATCTTTACTCTTTGCTAGTCCGGAACCATAGAGAGTGGGGATTGGCTGGCAGCTCCCTTATATGGGCAGGGGCTGGCCTTGAGCTCATTGGTCCATACCATCTGTCAGTCACTTTACACAAGGAATTATGGTCTAAACATGTGACCACACACGTGACCTAGGAAGGTCCTTTAACATACCCTAAGAGAATTAACATTTGTCACATGACCTAAGGTCCTTTAACATATCTTAATAGAATTAACATTAGTAACATGACCGAAGGTCCTGCGACATTATATACACAATTAAATATACAATTAAATATACATATAAACATCACAAAATTAAAGAAGGAAGAGATGACTAGGGGCCATCCCACCAGGAGAACCCTACTGGAATGAAGTAACTCTGGCTTTGGGGACCACCATACAAGGTACGCTATACTATACAGTACCGGGACACCACATTAGGGACTGTCCAGAGCAGCATATGTTTGCTATGGGGATTTTCTCCTGCTCTGGACAGTTCCTGACATGGACAGAGGTGTCAGCAGAGAGCACTGTGGTCAGACAGAAAAGAAATCCAAAAAGAAAATAGTATACAGCCGCTAATAAGTACTGGAAGGATTAAGATTTTTTTTTTTTTTTTTATAGAAGTAATTTACAAATCTGTTTAACTTTCTGGCATCAGTTGATTTAAAAAAATAAAAAATAAAAAAGTACTCCTTTAAGCATGGAAACCTGCAGGATTGTAAAATTAGTATTACCATTGAGACATTACTAGGATTTTCATAAATGGCCAGCAGAGGGCAGCATAACTCTCTTGTACAATGCAATAATGTTGTTATATACCAATATCACATACATGGATATACCTAAAGCAGTATTTTCCAACCAGTGTTCCTCCAGCTGTTGTAAAACTACAACCACCAGCATGCCCGGACAGCCATTGGCTGTCCGGGCATGCTGGTAGTTGTAGTTTTACAACAGCTGGAGAACCACTGGTTGGAAAATACTGGCCTAAAGCCTTAGGGAAAGAAGAGGAACGACGCATGCTATTATTTTGATCAGGAGAGAAGAAAACTTGAACATTTTTGGGGACCCAGGCACAGAAATACTCGTACAAGAGTTGAACTTAAAGGGGTACTCCGGTGGAATTTTTTTTTTTTTTTTTTTAAATCAACTGGTGCCAGAAAGTTAAACAGATTTGTAAATTCTATATTTATTATTTAAACAGTAACCAGTTACCTGATACATAGTGACGCCCCCTCCCATAGACTTGCATTGAGGGGACGGGCGTGACGTCACACGGGGGCGGAGTCCTGATGTCATGGACTTCCGTTCCCGTAGTCGCGACTCAGACCCTCCAGCGGTTCTGGTGAAAAAACAAGTGGGTGCCGCATGCAATAATGCAGGGGTCCCCAGCGACAGGACCCCCTGCGATCAGACATCTTATCCCCTATCCTTTGGATAGGGGATAAGATGTCTAGGGTGGGAGTACCCCTTTAAATACCTTGGTCGTGCTTCACTTATAAGACACAATTTATGATAAAAATTATAAAATGTTTTATTTTAATATAAAATATCAAATAATGCAGTTAGGGCGGTGTTTTACATATAAGAACCCTGAAACGCTTCTAGGTGTGTTTAAGCTACCTTTACACCACCGATACCTAACTACGTACTTACCTTGTGCTAAACCAGCAGCACTATTTGAGTCCAACATACAGGCAACATTGCCGAGTGCCTGTGACGTCACATGCCATCAGGATACCTATATCTATAGCGAAAGAGCTTGAGAGCGCCATCTATTCAATCTGGTCTGTGGCAGGCAGACCGCCGCGGTGACGCATGCCAGTGTGGTGTCCCAGTACCGTATTGCATACCGTACCATGTATGGTGGTCCCCAAAGTCAGAGTAACTACGCTCAGGTAGGGTCCCCCAGGTGGGACAGCCCCTAGTCGCCTCTTCTCCACTCCAATTCTGTGATGTTTATATGTACATATTTAATAATAATGTGTATATTTAGTACAGTGGTCCCTCAAGTTACAATATTAATCGGTTCTGGGACGACCATTGTATGTTGAAACCATTGTATGTTGAGACCAGAACTCTATGGAAACCTGGTAATTGGTTCTAAGGGCACCAAAATGTCATCCAAAAATAGGAAAAAGTGAGGATTAAAGAAAAATAAGTAGATAACTAATATAGATAAAGCAAATCCTTCCATATAAAAGTAAGAAAGATCTGCTGGGAGCTGTAAATCACTGTCTATGTCAGTGTTTTCCAAGCAGGGAGCCTCTAGCTGTTGCAACACTACAACTCCCAGCATGCCCAGCATGCCCGGGCATGCTGGGAGTTGTAGTGTTGCAACAGCTGCGGGCACCCTGCTTGGGAAACACTGGTCTATGTAGAGGACAGGAGCTTCTTCGGGGTCCTGTACAGTACAGGCAATGTCCTAAAAAGTAACATGGAGTCGCCCTCACCTGGTATCCAAAGGAGCAGGTAACCAGGTACAGAACATGTAATACCTCCCTGTACTGTAGGGGGCGCTACCAGACACCAGTCAGTGCATACGCTTCCGTAATACAGGGGTTTTACCAAAGAATGCCCATTCTGATTGGTCGGTTCTTCCGCCCATTGACACGTTTCACAGATCTGGACTGTCTGTAGCATTGTATGTTGAGTCTGGTTTCAAGTTACAATGGTCCAGAAAAGACCATTGTATGTTGAAACTATTGTATGTTGAAGCCATTGTAAGTTGAGGGATCACTGTATAATGTATAGTATACTTACCTTGTTGGCGTTGCAGGACCTTCGGTCATGTGACTATGTTGATTCCTCTATGGTATGTTGGAGGACCTTTGGAGGTCCTTGGGTCACATACTACCCATAATTCTTTGTGAAGGTGATTGACAGAAGTATTGGACCAATCAGCTCTAGTCCAGCCCCTGCCCATATAAGGGAGCTGTAGCCAATGATCACTCTCTTGGGTTGCTGCTCTCGTGGATGCTGGACTAGCAGGACGGATCTGTGCAACTTTCAAAGACACGCTAGGCCTGAAAACCTACTGGCCTCAGCATAAAACTAAACCGTGAGTTCTAAACCAATCCCCGCTAAAGCTAGTGTGACTACTGGACCACAACTAATCCCCTAAATCCAGTGGAACAGTGCCTATCAGTCTAAGGACTCTAAATAGCTTAAGGTCCCAACCTTTGTCAATCTCTGAGAGCCTTAGCATGTATTGAGACTGTTCCTGTTATGAAGCTTGCATAAAATCTTCAGTAAAAGTTCCAACTGTTTTCAGCAAACTCTCCGGTTGTGGACATTCAATTATTCTATACCTCCCTATCGCTCTTGGGAAGGGTGGCGGAAGGACAAGCATTACAGAGGAGCCCTCACCCTGGCGTCACGAATAGAAAGGGTTAACCAGACACCCTTTAGTCACCGCACAGCTACACTCCCTACACCCAACTCCCCCAGGCTTTTACCACCCAGGACTTGCGGACCTCACCATCTATCCTCAGGTGACGCTTTGTTGGGACTTGTTCCAGGCTGGCAACTATACTTTATTCTTTTCACATCCAATATATCGGAATCCCATATTATTTACGGGACTTTAGACCATTTCCGGACTACCAATGCCGGATTACCGAAAGCGACATCAATTTTATATTTTTCTATTTAATGCTAGATATCGGTGTTTGTTCTTATTATATCAGTAAATGTTATAATTATATTTGTTTTCCTCTGCACAAGGGCCCTGTGTTATGAGGTCAAATTGCATTATTTGATATTTTGTATTAAAATAAAACATTTATAATTTTTATCATAAATTGTGTCTTATAATTGAAGCACGATCAAGGTATTTAAGACTACTATGTCTATTGTTCATCTATGTATCAGGTAACTAGTACTAGTCTTGAGGGGTTGGTTACTGTTTAAATATATTATTTCAAACCCCCAACACCAGGTGTAGGTGTACAACCCCCTTACCTCGGCGAGTTAATTGCACATCCCCTCTTGTTTTGTAAAGATTTGTAAATGACTTCTATTAAAAAATCTTAATCCTTCCAGTAATTATTAGCTGCTGAATAGTACAGAGAAAATTATTTAATTTTTGGAACACAGAGCTCTCTGCTGACATCACAACCACAGTACTCTCTACTGACATCTCTGTCCATTTTAGGAACTTTCCAGAGCAGCATATGTTTGCTATGGTGATTTTCTCCTACTCTGGACTGTTCTTAAAATGGACAGAGGTGTCAGCAGAGAGCACTGTGCTCGTGATTCAGCAGAGAGCTCTGTGTTCCAAAAAGAAAAGAATTTCCTCTGTAGTATTCAGCAGCTAATAAGTACTGGAAGGATTAAGGATTAAGAGGCTGGGAGACTCGGTGCCACGCGTTATTAACCCTTTAGACGAGGTGTTCAAAGTTGAACACCGTGACTAAATTGAAAGTAAAGCACTGCCGGTTAGCTCAGGGGGCTGTTCGGGATCACCACAATGAAATTGTGGCATCCCGAACAGCTGCAAAGACAGCAGGAGGGTCCCTTACCTTGCCTCCTCGGTGTCCGATCGCCGAATGACTGCTCAGTGCCCGAGATCCAGGCATGAGCAGTCAAGCGGCAGAATCATCGATCAATGGTTTCCTATCAGAAACCATTGATCAATGCAAAAGATCAGTGTGTGCAGTGTTATAGGTCCCTATGGGACCTATAACACTGCAAAAAAAAAGTGGAAAAAAAAAGTTCATAAACATCATTTAACCTCTTCCCTAATAAAAGTTTGAATCACCCCCCTTTTCCCATAAAAAAAAAAAAGTGTAAATAAAAATAAACATATGTGGTATCGCCACGTGCGGAAATGTCCGAATTGTAAAAAATATATTGATAATTAAATTTGGCGTATGCGCAAATAAATTCCAAAGTCCAAAATAGCGTATTTTTGGTCACTTTTTATATAATGAAAAAATGAATAAAAAGCGATCAAAAAGTCCGATCAATACATAAATAGTAGAGCTAAAAACTTCAGATCACGGCGTAAAAATGAGCCCTCATACTGCCCCATATGCAGAAAAATTAAAAAGTTATAGGGGTCAGAAGATGACAATTTTAAACGTATAAATTTTCCTGCATGTAGTTATGATTTTTTCCATAAGTGCGACAAAATCAAACCTATATAAGTAGGGTATCATTTTATCCGTATGGACCTACAGAATAAAGAGAAGGTGTAATTTTTACCGAAAAATGTTCTACGTAGAAACGGAAGCCCCCAAAAGTTACAAAATTGCATTTTTTCTTCAATTTTGTCGCATAAAAAGATTTTTTTCCAGCTTTGCCGTAAACAAGAGTAAGTGTTAAAGGAGAAGTATCATGGAAAAAAATTAGAAGAATAGGGGATAAGTTTTAGATCGTGGGGGGGTCTGAGCGCTGGGGCCCCCTGCGATTTCCTGTTTGGAGCCCCAGCTCTCCTTCACAATGGTGCATCACGACCCCCACCCGAAACAGAGGCTGCCACGCCCCCTATATATTGCTCTATGGGAGAGCCGAAGATTGCCGAAGATTTTTAAATAGAAGTAATTTACAAATCTGTTTAACTTTCTAGGGCCATTTCATATGAAAAAAAATTGTTTTCACCAGAGTGCCCCTTTAACGACCACGGATGTATATTTACGTCCATGGCCGGCTTCCGTAATATGAAGCGCTTCGTATCTGCTGGGTCCCGGTTGCTATCGGCATCGCCGATAGGGCTGATGTCTGGTATTAACCCTTTAGATGCCACGATCAAAGTAGATTTCGGCATCTAAACCGGGAGAAATCAGTGCCAGTTAGCTCAGTGGAGCTGTTCGGGACCGCGGCGGTGAAATCGCGGAGTCCCGAACAGCTGAGAGGACAGCGGGAGGTGCCTTACCGTGCTCCACGCTGTCCGATCAGTGTTTGATTGCTCCAAGCCTGAGATCCAGGCTTGAGCAATTGAGCGCAGATTACACTGATCAATGCTATGCTATGGCATAGCATTGTTCAGTGTATGCAATCAAAGGATTGCAAGTAATAGTCCCCTATGGGGGCTAAACAAAAAATATGTAAAAATTGTAAAAAAAAAAAAAAGAAAAGTGAATTAATGTGATTTAACCCCTTCCTAAATAAAAGAAGTTTAAATTTGTAAATACAAATAAACATATGTGGTATCGCCACGTGCGTAAATGTCCGAACTATAAAAATATAATGGCATACATGTAAAAAAAATTCCAAAGTCCAAAATTGCGTATTTTTGGTTACTGTATACACTTTGAATAGAGTCTGCCTGACAGGGCAGGAAGGGTACAGGGGTGCAACTCCTGTACTGGATCACCACAGTTGAGGTTTTGACTTTCACCTGCAGGGGGTTTTGTTGGTAGATGCGTGGCTGCGTGGCAAGGCCTTGGTCTCCCTCAGGAACACCAGACACTCTCAGGTCTTTACTGTACTGCACCTCAGTAACAAATGAACTGACTAGCTCCTCCCTAATATATATAGGAGTAATTTGGAGGAGTCCCATAGGTCACCAGCAAGTCACCTGGTCACTGGCACCTTCCTTGGTTACAAAGGCTTCACAACAGGATTTAAAGATACATTAACATGAATGTAATACATTAACTCTTTATATAACAGACTGAGAGATGAGAGTCCTGAGGAGTGTGGAGGCCAGGGGACTGGGACTGAGTCCACCTGATAGGACCAATAGTGTACAGAAGGGACACTTCTGTACTGGGCCACCACAGATAGCTAGATATTAGATAGAGAGATAGATAGATAGATAGATAGATAGATAGATAGATAGATAGATAGAGAGATAGATAGATAGACTTTTAGGGCATGCTGGGAATTGTAGTTTTGCAAAAGCTGGAGATCGCAGCTGTAACCTCTACCCTGGACACTTTGGGAACCAGAGAAATTTGGTTCTTTATTTCACTTCCTCCTGTGACAAATGAACAAGAAACTCATGTATGTGGCACGTGAAGTATTTATAGTGGGCAATTTATCCTTATTATTTTTTGTGCAAAATTTGGTTTGCAAGCTAGGACTGCAAGGGTTAATCGATAAAAATCAATAATGGAATGGGATCTGACTGCTGGACCCCCAACAAAATCGACTGGTGCCAGAAAGTTAAACAGATTTGTAAATCACTTCTATTAAAAAAATCTTAATCCTTCCAGTACTTTTTAGGGGCTGTATACTAAAGAGAAATGCATTTCCTGTGATGTCCTGACCACAGTGCTCTCTGCTGACCTCTGCTGTCCATTTTAGGAACTGGAGAAAATCCCCATAGCAAACATATGCTTCTCTGGACAGTTCCTAAAATGGACAGCAGAGGTCACCAGAGAGCACTGTGGTCAGGACATCACAGGAAATGCATTTCTTTTTTGGATTTCTCTTTAGTATATAGCCCCTAAAAAGTACTGGAAGGATTAAAATTTTTTAATAGAAGTGATTTACAAATCTGTTTAACTTTCTGGCACCAGTTGATTAAAAAAAAAAGTTTTCCTTGGTAGTACCCCTTTAAGTCTATATTCACACTGTGAAATTTCCGGCCAGAAGAATTCCGAGTGATGCCAGTGATGCCAGTGTGACTGAATCAGTTGGCATTAAGATTGTGCACATTGTGCCATAGATGGCGTTGTATTCCTGGTGCATTCTGGCGAGAGAATGACCGGGATTTCAGCGAATTTCAGTGGCGGAAACTCCTCAATGTGACTTCAAAAAAGATTTGGCAGCAATGGGATTCTGCTGCATTTCCAAGTATAATTCCGTAGTGTGAACCTGGCCTAATATTCATTTCCTATCTATTTTGCAGTATTATTTTGTGCCAGGAGATGGCAGCAGGGATCAGCGTTGTTTATGTAACTTACTCATACGCCCTGATATCTGGCCTGACGCCATGGTTGCCAGGGCTGTGCTATATTTAGTCCACTAAGCTGCTTTGCAAGAAAAAAAAAATATATATATATCAGATCTAAGTCATAGTCAAGTGCTTCCTGAGCTTAACCCACGTGCACCGAAAAACAGAGAAACAAAACACAGTAAAGAGCGGAGAAATAAAAACTTTGGTTACTTTGATCTAATTTTGCTCAGACCAACCCTGCACGGGACAGGATTATAGGTCCTGTTGTGCGCAGCTCTTCCGGGTCACCTACCTTCATACCAGATATATCAGAAACGCAGCATTGGAGGGATTATTAAGATGCCAGAGGATCTTGCAGTAGGCCCAATGCCAGATAAAGCAGATACACTTTGTCATCTAAATTGGTGTTTCCCAATAAATTGCCCGGACAGCCTCTGGGGTTACTGTTGGGACATTATAAGTGAGTGGTGGGCACAGAGGAAGCATTTCTAGTGAGTAGGGGAACAGTTGGCGTATTGTGGTGTCCCAGCACAAGTGGCTATCCCGTGGTTGAGGACTGACTCGGGCAGCCTGGCAGCACAGTGTTGGACCCCCTTTAAAGGGGTACTCCACCCCTAGACATCTTATCCCCTATCCAAAGGACACGCAGCACCCACCTGTTACTGCTCTGGAAGTGATGGAGGGTCTGGCTCCCGACCAGGGGGACGGAAGAGCGCGACGTCATGACTCCGCCCCGTGTGATGTCACGCCCCGCCCCCTCAATTCAAGTCTTTGGGAGGGGGCGTGACAGCCGTTGGCCCCTTTAATATTCATGGGGAGACTAGGGGGGTGCAGCAACCCTACTCCCTAGTGAGCAGGGGGTGCAGCTACCCTCTTCAGTAGTCTCCCTATGCATATTAAAGGAGTTGTCCATATATATAATATATATATATATATATATATATATTTGTGCTGCTGCTGTAGGACGTAAAGGAAAGTGTATTATTTTATTTTTTTTCCACCATAAATTCTCTTTCCTTTAGTCCAAAACAGCAATATATGTGCTGCGGCTTTAAGACGTAGAGCAGTGGTCACCAAACTGTGGACCTACAACTGTTGCAAAACTACAACTCCTAGCATGCCCGGACAGCCAACGGGCATGCTGGGAGTTGTAGTTTTGCAACAGCTGGAGACACACTCTTATGAAAACACTGCTCGAACAGCTATCTAAGGCCGGGTTCACACGGTTGAAAAATGTGCAGAATGTCGGCACTGTGGTAAGCCTCGGGGGGTGTAGGGTAGCTGGGGTGTTGCTGAGCAGGTATCAGGGGTTTATTAACCCTTGTCACTCGTGACGCCAGGGTGAGGGTTAAATGCTGAGGAAACGCTGGGCCTATCGCCAGCCTTCCCAAGAGCGATAGGTGAGTGCAGAATAACGGATTGTCCACAACCAGTGCTTAGCTGAAAACTTGTTGAAACTTTACTGAAGATTTTCTGTAACATGCAGTAACCGGTAACAGTCCAGATAACAGAGTCTATATACAGCTGAGCAGCGATTGACAGTGGTTGGGACCGAGTAAGTTCTCTTTAGTTTAGGAGGATTTTGTAGCATAGATCCGCTGGATTTAGGGGTAGGTTTAGGTCGTGTGATCTTGCGGAGTGAGAGGGGAATTGTAAGAACTCACAGTCTTTAGCGTAGGCCGAGGCCACAAGGCTTTGGCCTAGTAATTGTCTTTGGAAGTTGCGGAGGTCCTACCTCATCCAGTGTCAGCAACCAAAGAGAGCGATTATTGGCTGCAGCTCCCTTATATGGGCCGGGGCTGAGCGGTTTTGGATTGGTCCATAACAGCTGTCACTCACCGTTACATGGCATTGTGGGTGAACACCTGACACAAGAACCATCGAAGGTCCTTCAACAAACCATAGAGTTCTGAACACTGAGTCACATGACCTAAGGTCCTGCAACGCTAACAGGTAGGCATTTAAAAATACATATTTACATTTATATTTTCAAGAATAATAGCTAACTGAGGGGTGACGAGGGGCTAACTAGAAAAGAGGGACCCCACCGTTCCTAGGAACTCTGACTTTGGGGACCTCTACCATGGTACAGTATGCAATACGGTACCAGGATACCACAGCACGAAAAACATTCAGCATATTTGACTAAGAGGTGGGTGCTAGGACCACTCGGAAACGTGCTGTCTCCACCGTGTGAACATAGCCTAACAGTGTCAGCAGGTTGGAAGGTGAATTGTACAGAGCTGGGGGAATATTCCTATGCATTAGACTTTGTTTTATGTTGTTTTTTTTTAAAGAAATGATTCCAATGGAAAAATAATAGTTGTGAAAACCTATAAGGGCTCTTGGAGGTCAGTCTGGTTGTTACAGATGGGAGACACCACTGGGAATTTCTCAAGGATTCCTACACTGAACATAATCGAATCCGTTCTGCAAGATCAGGAAATTGTCCTGCTATGAAGGTTGTCAGGCCATGAAGATTTAGGGCCCGCTATCTAAATGCCTTCCTGTCATTGCCTATTATTGCCGGTATATAGTGTGTGCTACAGTATCTAGGTTCCCTTATTCCTGTATTACATGAGATAGCAATGCACAGCCATCTATAAACCCTGTCAGCCATCTATAAACACTGCTCTATGTGAACATGGCCCTGGGCCGACCACTACTATATGTGAACATGGCCGAGGGACGACCACTGCTTTATGTGAACATGGCCCGGGACCGACCACTGCTCTATGTGAACATGGCCTGGGAACGACTACTACTCAAAGTGAACATGGCCCAGGGACGACCACTACTCTATGTGAACATGGCCCTGGGCTGACCACTGCTTTATGTGAACATGGCCTGGGCCGACCACTACTCTATGTGAACATGGCCCTGGGCTGACCACTACTCTATGTGAACATGGCCCGGGGCCGACAACTACCATATGTTAATATGGCCTGGGGCCGACCACTACTATATGTGAACATGGCCTGGGGACAACCACTACTCCACTTCTCTATGTGAACATGGCCCCAGGACGACCACTACTCTATGTGAACATGGCCTGGAGCTGACCATTACTCTATGTGAACATGGCCCGGGGCCAACCACTACTCTATCAAAATATGGCCCGGGGACAACCACTACTACTCTATGTGAACATGGCCCGGAGCTTACCATTACTCTATGTGAACATGGCCCAGGGCTGACCACTACGCTATGTGAACATGGCCCAGGGACGACCACTACTCTATGTGAACATGGCCCAGGGACGACCACTACTCTATGTGAACATGGCCCGGAGCTTACATTACTCTATGTGATCATGGCTTGGGGCTGACCACTGCTCTATGTGAACATGGCCCGGGGCCGACCACTGCTCTATGTGAACATGGCCCAGGGCTGACCACTACTCTATGTGAACATTGCCCAGGGATGACCACTACTCTATGTGAACATTGCCCAGAGACAACCACTACTCTATGTGAACATGGCCCGGGGCTGACCACTACTCTATGTGAACATGGCCCAGGGACGACCACTACTCTATAATAACATGGCTTGGGGCTGACCACTGCTCTATGTGAACATGGCCCAGGGGTGAACACTACTATATGTGAACATGGCCCGGGGACGAGCCGCTGAGAAACAAGCAAATGAAATTCTTATTTGTCAGCCGATCGGTTTATATATGTGACATAAAAAGGCTTGTATATCCCGTCTTCCCATGTAAACAGGGGATGTCCTGACGATATAGTACAAACCATGCATGGTGGATTCACATCATGATTTTAACGTGTATACATGAAGCATATACCAAACAGTGTAGATGCAGATAAATGTAGGGAAGCTGTATGTTAAACGTTTAGCTATACAGCCCCTAAAAAGATATCCCCTATCCTCAGGATAGGAAATAAGTGTCTGATCTCCAGAATGGGACCCCAATGACATGGAGCGGCAGCTCGGCACGCGCTTTATACATTGCCTATGGGAGGACATTCCAATCCACAGCTCCATGTAGTAGGGAGAGTCAGGACCCCGTTCTGGAGATTGAGAGGGGATCTGAACCCCCCCCCCATTAGTCATTGGGGTGGTCTCAGCAGCTGTTCTACATGCTGCAAGCGCTGAGTGACGTGTCTCTCCCTATCTGCATATATCTGTGTACAGGAACAGATGGGTCACTCAATACTGGCGGGGCGGAGAGCAGCCGCTGGGACCTGCCCCAATGACTAGTTACCCGGGTTCTGGTGGCATTTTGAAAACTATGAAACGTATTCACCCTCATACGTTCCTCATTGACTATGAGGGTACCATCCCACATATCGCTTACGCAGCATATTTCACGCTGAGCAAAATGTGCTGCGCAGTGGCAAATACGCTGCGTATTCTCCAATCAGCATACCTACCTGGTGGCAGCCCTGTGTGTTCGGTGAGGTTTGGGGGCGGGGCCACGCAACACCATGACTGTGATGTGCGACCCCGCCCCCAAACCTCACCGAACATACAGTTAGCCCTGTGTGCATGCTCATTGCAGAATATGCAGCATATTGCCCGCTGGGCAGTACATTGTGTGCAGCATCAAATACGCTGCGTTGGCGCTACGTGGGACCGTACCCTAGTAGAAAATATTATGATATTTCACCCAAAAAAAAATAAAAAAGGTACAGACAGAAACAAAGAAAAACATAGTAAAAAAAAATATATTGATTACGCTTTACGAAATAAAGTCTGGGTGTATCGAGTAATATGTTTAATGTATTTAAATGTACTCTCTCGAGGGATAGTAAAAATGTGATGTAAATGTTGAATGCCAATTATCTGGCATGCAGAATTGCACACCAAAAAAATTAGGCAGACAGGGCACCTGACAGGGGTATGTTGGGTGGTGCATGGGCAACAGTGCTAATATGAGTAATGTGCACAAAACTATTACACTTTTTATTTTAGCCCATTTTCCTTAAAGGGGTACTCGTGTGGAATACTTTTTTTAAATCAACTGGTGCCAGAAAGTTAAACAGATTTGTAAATCACTTCTATTAAAAAATCTTAATCCTCACGGTACTTTTTAGGGGCTGTATACTAAAGAGAAATCCAAAAAAGAAATGCATTTCTTCTGATGTCATGACCACAGTGCTCTCTGTTGACCTCTGCTGTCCATTTTAGGAACTGTCCAGAGCAGCATATGTTTGCTTTGGGGATTTTCTCCTGCTCTGGACAGTTCCTAAAATGGACAGCAGAGGTCAGCAGAGAGCACTGTGGTCATGACATCAGAGGAAATGTATTTCTTTTTTGGATTTCTCTTTAGTATACAGCCCCTAAAAAGTACTGGAAGGATTAAGATTTTTAATAGAAGTGATTTACAAATCTGTTTAACTTTCTGGCACCAGTTGATTAAAAAAAAAAAAAAAAAAGTTTTCCACGGGAGTGCCCCTTTAAAGGGGTACTGCAGCCAAAATGAACTTATCCCCTATCCTCAGGATAGGGGATAAGTAGCTGATGGAGGGGGTCCCAGCAGTACCTCCAGAACGGGATCCCGTCTCGCTCAGTGAGGAGCGCGTGTTGTCTACCGCTAGATGGCACGGGCTCCATTGGAGCCCGTGCCATCTAGCGGTAGACGACACATGCTCCTCACTGAACGAGACGGGGTCCCGTTCTGGAGGTACCGCTGGGACCCCCTCCATCAGCTTAATTTGGATAACTTAATTTTGGCTGCAGTACCTCTTTAAATACTTCATAAGACATTTTTTTTTTTTAAGTACAGAGTTACATTCCACTGTGCCACCACCTCCATTTCAGTTACCCATCTCCACCACTAGGGGCACATTTATTTGCAGTTCCCTCCTTAAAAAATAAAAAAAGGCTGCATTCACACCACGTTTTTGCAGTACAGTTCCCGTATACGTTTTCAATGTAAAAACCGTACGGAACCGTATTGGAAACTGTATGCATTGACTCTCCATTGAAAACCGTATGCCAAACGATGCATCAGGTTGTGTCCGTTTTGCGTCCTGTACGGTTTTGTCAGTTTTTTTCCCCTGTACCCAAAACCGTAGCCTACCACGCTTTTTGGTCTGGGTGAAAAACTGTATTAAACCGTATACGTTTTTTTTTTTTTTTTTAACATGGGAGTCAATGGGAGCCGTACAGAACCATATGTGCGTACGCTTCCATCCGGTTTTCACCATACGGTTTTTGACTTTGCACAGTTTTTTTTCTTGGAATTTCAATCAAACAAGTGAAACTTTATTCATAATGGAGGGAAAAGTAAAAAAAACTTATACGCTTTTTTCTTAAAAAACGGATGCAACCGGACATCATTTTTTTAACCGTATACGGGTTCAAATTTGTACACACCTTTTTATACAGTTTAGTCAGGTTTTGAGGAATCCGTTTTTCATCAAAAACCTGATACGGGAACTGTATTGTAAAAACGTGGTGTGAATGCAGCCTAAGAGCCACATCCCGAACACATGAAGGAAACATGGACCTGTACTGTGTACTTGCAAATATATTCGGAAAATATATTTTTGCCACCACTTTTTCATGGGGAAAATAACATGGCCAGTGGAAACACATAAAATAGTCTGGTTGTATTGTAAGTAGCTGACCTCATGTATATAACAAAACATCGTACCTTGAGGAACAGCAAAGTCACACACCATGGAAATCTATGTGACCTTTTTATAGAAAAGTCAGATCCGGATTAGAAGAAAAATAAAATCTGTATGGGCGTTGTATCCGATCGCTGACAGTCCTGACAATTAGGATAATGTAAGGTTGGCAGGATGGTACAGGTAGAAATGTGCAACATAGGTGTGGAAGGGTAAAACAACCCACATGGGTCATAGTGAGGGCAGAGCGGTCCTGGGCTGGACACAAGGGCTTCATGATTCTGATTTACATAATATATGCTAATTCATGTATATATAGATTCCACTTCACACTTATGGGACAGTGATTTGGGCCTTTATCCAGGGAGGTTTTGCAAACAGGAAACATAATTATAATCATTACTAAAGAATTTGCCTTCTGATCTCTTAAAGGGGTTATCCAGGAAAAAAACTTTTTATATGTATATATATCAACTGGCTCCAGAAAGTTTAACAGATTTGTAAATTACTTCTATTAAAAAATCTTGATCCTTCCAATAATTTTCAGCTGCTGAAGTTGAGTTGTTCTTTTCTGTCTAGCAACAGTGCTCTCTGCTGACATCTCTGTCTGTCTCGTTTTCATGTTTCATTTCATCACCCCTTCATACCCCCTGTGCCATTGTATTTCCCACTTCATCACCCCCTGTGCCATTACACCCCCCCCCTGTGTTATTTCATCACCCCCTGTGCCATTTCACCCCCCTGTGTTATTTCATCACCCCCTGTGCCAATTAATTTCCCCCCTTCATCACCGCTTTGCCATTTAACCCCCCCCCCCCTTGATCACCCCCTGTGCCGTGCCACTTCAATCCCTCCCTCTGTATCACCCCTAGGCCATTTCATTTTCCCCTTGGTCCTCCCTGTGGCACTTCACCCCCCCCCCCTTGATCCCCCTTGTGGCACTTTAATTCCCATCCCCCCCCCTTGACCCCCGCCCCTGTGCAACTTCACTCTCCCATGAACCCTACAGCTTGTCACTTCATCCCGCAACACGACCCCCCCCCCCCCCCCCCCCGATCCTGTCAGATCTGGCTTAATAAATGGACACCAGAGAAACCCCATGAAAACCAATGGTATCGATCAGGATCCATCGGTGTCTCGGTTTCCTGGCCCCAAACAGAGCCCCAGATGCAGATGTGACTGGGATCTAAGAGGTCAGAACTAGACCCAAACCTGATGTTATAATCTTTGTCTTCAGATTGATGCTGACCTAGATAATGACGCGTAGCTGTCAAAAGACATATCGATGGGCAATTAGACGGAGAGGCTCATACATATTTCAGCTGAACTATTCTTAGTGTTTTTTAATAAGAGCATTCCTATCAAGGACTGGTTGCACCCAGTCCTGATTATTGCAAATGTACTAATTTATTGAGGCGACTGTCCCTTTAAAAGGGGTAGCCAGAAAAGTGCTACCCCCGGTATTGCTTTACCCACCGGACTTTATGCCACCAATTTAGTGCTTTATTAGATTATCAATAATGTAGATCAATTTTAGAAATGTTTATCAGACCGGTTCAAAAACCCCATACGGTTGGAAAATGACTCCGCCCTCGTGTGCCATCATGTCCCACCCCCTCAATGCAAGTCTATGGGAGGGGGCGTGACGTCCGTCACGCCCCCTCCCATAGACTTGCATTGAGGGGAGCGGGCGTGACGTCACACGGGGGTGGAGTAATGACGTCACGATATTCCGGCCTCGTGGTCGTCACGCAGCACACTCGGAGTCTCCAGCGCTGCGGAGAGCTCGCAAAGGTGGGTGCTGAATGACAGATTGTGGGGGGTCCCCAGCGGCGGCACCCCCCCGCGATCAGACATCTTATGTTGCTCATAATGCAACTTTGACATGATTGGAGCCAGGCAACATCTTGCACCAAATGAAGTGAATAGGAAAAGTTGTGACCATGTGAACGCACCTGGTGGTATTGGGACCCTCAAAATCTATGGGGCCCCCAATGTTCCTATTGTATTCTATCAGATGCCATTCTGTCAGACACATTGGGGGGGGGGGGGGATTCATCCAAATCTGTGTAGGAGATGAGTGGTGCAGTTGCCTCCAGCAATCACTATGAAATGAAAGAAGCGATCTGATTGGTTGCTATGGGCAACTGGTCAACAGGTTTTGATAAATTCCCCCCATTGTTCCTGAGAGTGTTCCCCTATTGTGGCACAACACACCGCCACGTGAAATGTCTTTGGTTCCAGCTAATGCTAGTCTAAGAAAGCTAATATTAAGTTGAATTATCTGTATAAAATGAATAGTATTGCAAAATAATATAATGCGCGCATGCATGCTACAACACTGTGTATAGTTCCTCTAAACATCAGCGTCCTCATAGCAACGGCGTAAATATGAATAAAGTGTCTGTGACTCATCTAATTGGGAAACCTCAGCGACACAGCCGGATACATGCTTTACTTTGTTTCATGTTTTTCTTTCCTCTTTAATAGATATTTTTAATTTTTTAAATTTTTTTATTTCCTTAGGGTGCTTTTACACCACATTTTCAGCCTACGGCTGCCGGATCCGGCTGGGGGAGGGTAAAACCGTGCGCTCCCGTACCCCAGCCGGACCGGCGCTAAAATCCATTGACTTTAATGAGCCAACCGGAGTCACCGTTTGACTCCCGGTTGGCTCATTTTTGACCCGTATCCAGTTTTCTGACCGGACTTAAAACCGTAGTATACTACGGTTTTAGGTCCGATCACAAAACCCGATACAGGGCAAAAATGAGCCGACCGGAGTCAAACGGTGACTCCGGTTGGCTCATTAAAGTCAATGGATTTTAGCGCCGGTCCGGCTGGGGTACGGGAGCGCACGGTTTTCCCCTCCCCCATCCGGATCCGGCAGCTGTAGGCTGAAACGTGGTGCGAAAGCACCCTTATTGTTATTGCACTACAAGGTCTCATGGATCCATTAGGCCAGACAGCGGAATTTCGGAGCAGAATCCGGCAAAAAAATTCTATTAAAAAAAGTCTGTTGCATTGTTTTCAATGGGATTCTGATGCACTGTGCACACAGCCAATTTGTGCTGCAGAAAAATCTGCTACGACGTTCCAAGTCCCATTGCTTTTAATGAGATTCTGCTGTACCGTGCATGTGGCGGAATACCGATTCCGTCCTCCACAGAAAGAAATGACACGTCAATTCTTTCTGTGGAATATGCTCGGAAATGCATTGCCGTCTAGGGAGAAGGCTCATTCCGAGCCGTCCTAGTACCGGCATGTTCTGATGCTCCCCGCTGTCTGCAGGATGACTGCCCGGAAATTTTCCTGGGCGGACATGGCACCTTGTGAACTTAGCCTAAGGCTATGTTTACACAGCCAAATTTCCAAGCTTAATCCGGTGGAAACATTTTGCTAGAAAGTTCCGTTGCCGTTGCAGCAGAGTCCCATTGTTTTCAATGGGATTCTGCTGTACCATGCACATGGTGGAATTTTGGATGCGGAAACATCCACTGTGGAAATTCCGATTCTAGCCTCCGCAGAAAGAATTGACATGTCAATTCTTTCTGCGGAATCAGCTTGGAAATGGATTGTCTTCTATGGAGACTGCGCATTTATGAGCGGTCCTAGCGCTGGCCTGTCTGCGGAATGTCTGGCCAGAAATTTTCTGGACGGACATTCTGCCGTGTGAACATCGCAGAAGGCCATGTTCACACGGCAGAATTTCCGAGCGGAATCCGGCAGAAAAATTCTTCTAGGAAGTTCCGAGCCCATTGTTTTTAACGGGATTCTGCTGCACCATGCATATAGCGGAATGCCGATTACGCCCTCCACAGAACGAATTGACATTCTTACTGCAGAATCTGCTCGGAAATGCATTGCTGTCTAAGGAGACGGCACATTTCTGAGCGGTCCTAGTGCCGGCATGTCCTAGGGCGGACATTCAGAGGTGTGAACATAGCCTAAACAGTAATAGGGGAAATCTGCACTAATACCACAACAGCTAAGCAGCCACTTCCTTTTATATGTCTATCTCACCAGACGTTGGTAGCAGCGCGGGCAGGATGTCGGTGGCGGTAGCAATGAAGAGCAAAAAATAATAATTCTGCACTTTAACCCCATAAAATCTGCAGGCTGGCAAGTCCTCAGGTGTTGCCTAATGTAGTCCTTAGTCATAGCGAGGAAGATTTTACTGGATTAAAGTGCTGGCACCCTGCCTTGGAATTTCGGGTTATTGATCTTCCCTCCAACCACCCATACACTACTAGGAGGATGAGATGGTTTAAGCCGGAGAGCTGTAGGGTCATGTTTGCTGTGCTATTATGTTAGTCAGAGAAGAGGGGGCGCCATTTCTTATTGAAGACACCGTGTGGGTGTGTAGAAACGTATTTTTCAGGCAATCCTCTATGACAGCGTTTCCCAACCAGGGTGCTTCTAGCTGTTGCAAAACTACAACTCCCAGCATGCGCTGTCCGGGCATGCTGGGAGTTGTAATTTTGCAACAGCTGGAGGCAGCCGGGTTGGGAAACGCTGCTCTATAAGAGAAAGTATGCAAAGTAGCTATTGTGCAGAAGGAAGGATTATGGTTGGGGTATGGCTGCTCCCGCTTCTCTGGCCTCTTCTAGTCAGGCCTGGCCAGAGCAAGGTCTTTTTTCTTTTTCCCCATATATCAATGCATGCTATGGCATCACTATATGGGTCGCAGCAGTCGCAACTGCGACCGGACCCCTGGTTTGGGTGTGGCTGCTCCACTTCTCTTGCCTCTTCTAGTCAGGCCTGGCCAGAGCAGAACAATGCAGGCAGCACTAATCGTACTATCTGCATTATACACAAAGCATTGTTCTTGGGGAAGACCAGGGTTTCTTGCTCCTGCCATTGCTCAGTTATTTATTGTATCAGCGTCTTTAAGACACTTATTTAACTTAATTCTGGAACTGCCGGGAACCTGCGGTGGCCCAGTATGGGAGTTGTTACCCCGTACCCTTGGTGCCCTGTCAGGCAGCCTCCCTGCAGTGTCCCCTGCCCCCCCCCCCCCCCCTTGTTCTACTGTAATTGTATATTATCCCCTATGCTATGTATATAAGAATGTTGTATCTTTAGTAAAGTTTAACATGTGATCACCAGTTGCCATGTGAGTTGTCATGTGATTGTTACCAAGGAGGTTTCAGTGACCAGGTGACCTAAGGGTGACCAATGGGACCCCACCAGAGTCTCCCCCATAAAAGCCCTGGGAGGAGTCTCTTCTCTCTCTCTTAGTTCCTGAGTCTTTGCTGAGGTGCATTCGAGCCTAAGAGTCTGGAGTCATAGGAGACCTCAAGTCCGTCCTGCAGCCACAAGTTACAAGTAACTACAGTCACAGCTTAGTCTGTCTCCAGTCAAGTCAAGTTAGTCACAGTCATTTATTGTCAAGTCAGAGTGGCCTGCACTAAATTGTCCAAAACCACTTCAAATCCCAGCAAGCCCTTAAGGTCTCTGATATCACTGGTCACCTCCGTGGGCCCAGCTCCACTGTATAGACTGTACCATCTGTCACTCAGTAAAGCTACCGTGGTCCTTAACTTGGCGTCGGAGTCATTATTGCCTCCGTGCCTAGGCAAGGGTCCAGCGGTATACCTTCGGGTGGTATTGAGGATAAACCACGCCCTGGGGTTAATGCCGACTAAAATTTGGTCGCAGAAATTGTCGCACAGACGTTGCGACTAAAATTTAGGCGCAATAACCCAGAAAAATAGTCGGTTGGACTTTAGTAAATCAGGGCTAATGTGTTTGTATGAAAATGTTTAAGTGTACAGTGTCTTTTGTTCATGGCAATTTATATAGGAGGTATCCTGACCGGATCAGGAGAAGCGTAGCCACTACCTCACCGCCATGATAACTACCAGCTAGGTATAAGGAATAATGGTAGTGCTGTGTACAAAGTTGTCAGTATAACACAATGTAATTCAGTCAACTTACATAATGTATTATATAAGCCAGTCAAATACCTAGTTAGGACTGTATCTAACATGTACATTTCCAGTCCATAATTCACCTGTCTAACATTTTTCTTGTCCTCGTGTACAGGGTACTCTCCTGGCCAGAGGGTTCCCCTGAAAATATAAATAAAGCACGTAGTTACAGAGTTGCTGCATATAAAGGTAACACTGGCATGTTATATAAAAACATGTATAGAGTTCTGGGGAGAAGTGGTTAGTGCTGATGGGGCCCCAGTAGCTAAGGCATCAGGTAGAGAGCCTCAGGCAGCCTGATCCCACTCAAGTATATTAAATGTGATAAAAATGTAGTTATAAGGGTAATGAATCCCACCTGTTTATGTCCCGTTATTGAAAGGAACATGTATGGACGGTTTCACAAAAATGCTACATGGACTCGTCTCCATGATAGAATAAACACTATTTTTAGAACAAACACTATCTTTATTCTATCATACAGTGGCAGACAACGCGTTTCACAAAGCCTCTGCTTCACTCCCTCAGGTCCAATGGACCTGAGGAAGTGAAGTGGAGGCTTTGTGAAACGCGTTGTCCTCAACTGTATGATAGAGTAAAGACTTTATTTTCTTATTTGGCCCCTTACAATTCTTTTCACACCACTGGTATGGCGCCATAGCAAGCCCATTTTTTTCTTCACTGATGGGACTTAGTTTCTCTTTTGGCGGGGGTGTAAGGCATCTTCCTCTTCCATTATACATATGCTGCGGTAGGTGCTGAACTCACAGTTCAACGCCAGCAGGTGAGCAATTTTTTTAACCAATTATTCAAGTAGTTCCTGCACTCAAGCGCCCCCCCCCCTCCCCCCCTTTTTTTTTTTCTTTATCTTTCTTGCTCCTCTAAACATCAGAATTCAGCCAGGTTTTCTTCTAGAGAATTCTTAAGTAACACAACCTTCTAAGTATAGAAATGTGAAGGTTTCACTACTTGTTCGGAGTCGCCCTCGTATTAATCACTGTTCTTCTTTTGTTCTCCATTCTGTGCAGTCTTACAACTTAGCAAGGTTTGAAGTTGCCAAAATCAGGTTGTTCGCTAGATTTGAAACCACCAATCAGGAGTGTTACATCAATTAGGTGACAGACGGTAGAACCACTCAAAATAAGCCTAGAGTGCTCTCCTTGGAGGATCTAGGAAGAACAAACACCAACAACCCCAGACTATAAGCACACCATATACCATTCCCTACACCCCTGCAAAATACATTTTTCAATTGAGTGGTATTTTAACCCCATTAAGTTGCACTGTTTGCACAACGTCCTATTTTCTTCATCTGTGACATATGCAAGCAATATACAGTAGAAGTTGGCACGCCCATTTTCCCCGATGGCCACGCCCCTTTGTAGGATTTTCTAAATAAAAGAGTTAGGCTAAGTTTCCACTTGGTTTTTTTCTGGCAGTTTTTGGAATACTGCCACTGCAGTTTTTTGAGCCAAACTCAGAAGTGGATCCATAAGGGAGGAGAAGTGTAAGTCCTTCCTTTATATGTCCTATTTCTTTTGAATACATTTCTGGCTTTGGCTCAAAAACTGCAGTGGCTGTATTCCAAAAACTGACAGAAAAAAACCAAGTGGAAACTTAGCCTAGAAGGGTTTTTTGTCGGAAACTCTGGCACACAACACATGGGACACAAAAAAAAACTCCTACAAAATCTACTCGGAAAAGCCTTAGTTAGGCTTGGTTTCCACTTAGTTTTTTTTCTGGCAGTTTTTGGAAAACTGCCCCTGCAGTTTTTGAGCCAAAGCCAGAAGTGTATTCAAAAGGAATAGGACATATAAAGGAAGAACTTACATTTCTCCTTCCTTATGGATCCACTTCTGACTTTGGCTCAAAAACTGCAGTTGCAGTTTTCCAAAAACTGCCAGAAAAAAAAACAACTGGAAACTTAGCCTTATGGATCCACTTCTGATTTTGGCTCAAAAAACTGCAGTGGCAGTATTCCAAAAACTGCCAGAAAAAAAACCAAGTGGAAACCTAGCCTTAATGAGGCCCCATAAGTGTCTAGTCAGCACACCGCATGAGCAGCTCTCCACTGTTTTCCATCTCTGACAAAAACATTGTGGGACCTGCCCAATGCTTATCTCGGGGAGGACTGTGCCAATCCTTTGCTGGACAGGGTATGGATCCCTTTAAGAAGCTACGATGGGGGCAGCCAAGTGTGAGTTCACATCTAGAAAATAGGTAGTCAAAGTTTGACTGGCAACGAGGAAGACGCTTGGAAGTTCAATGCTAAGAGGGAGAGCCAGTGTTCCAGGGCAGCCAAGCCAGCCTGGATTTCCTCGGCACCAGAGTGTGTTGGGAGCCTTGTTCCAAGCCAGTGTCTGAATTTGGCATAGATCTCAACGGAGTGCCACGGCAAAATGCAGGTCCCAAACCAGGTCCAGAGAGAGCAACAGGAGATGGGGCTAGGTACAATTTTACCTTACAATCAAGACCAACCTGAACAGGGAGAACTTAGCCATAGCAAGGAGTACACAGTCAGGCCATATAAGTCGTCTCTCAGTCAAAGGGTGAGGTAGTCGATCAGTAGTCTGGCCCAAGTGGGAAAACTGAGCCAGTGGAGAGGGAGAGAGCCCCTGCAAAGTATCAGCTGCCGTCTCAAGTTATCCTGTGCAAGGACTGTTGCTGATCTGTTTAATAGTCAAACAGTGAAGCTTTATTGATAGTCGGTTAGAATCACATAAAAACCAGCAAAATAGCCAGAAAGTTGGCAATAACATATAGGCCTACTATGGCCGACACAACAAGAACATTGGTACAGATACGAGCATTATCCATCACATAGTCCACTGCGGACATGCATTCAAAATTGGCAGTGGCTGGCGGCGGCGGCAACCCAGTCCCATATCATACACACTGAATAGACTACAGGTAACTCCATCAATACATGTTCAGGCAGTGACGGGTTGCTGATCTGTTTAAAGGGGTACTCCGCTGCTCAGCATTTGAAACAAACTGTTTCAAACGCTGGTGCCGGGAGCTTGTGATGTCATAGCCCCGCCCCCCATGACATCACGCCCCCACCCCCTCAATGCAAGTCTATGGGAGGGGGCGACGCCCCCTCCCATAGACTTGCATTGAGGGGGTGGGGCGTGACATCATGAGGGGGCGGGGCTATGATGTCACGAGCTCCAGCGTTCGGAACAGTTCGTTCCAAACACTGAGCAGTGGAATACCCCTTTTAAAGATCCACCGTTCTTACCTAAACTCTGAGCTCTCCTTTACCCACAAACTGTTCCAATATTGTCATATGGACCGCTATTGGGTTTTTTGTTTCCATCAACTGTCCAGTAAAGAGTTAAAACACAAGCCGCACCTGAATATTTTTGTCTGTCCACCTGCACATGGGAAAGAAGGATCCCCTGATATCCAGACTCAACAAAGCAGAACAGACGTGATCCCCTGTGTGAGCTTCTCCAGTTTCAGGGCCCAAAAGTGGTTAAAGGGAATCTGATGACGGACGTGTTATTTTTCCTGTACAAATGTAGTATTTTGGCTAAACTAACAGTTTAGTAGTTACAGTGCACTGCAATGAGCTGTGGGGGGTCCCCATGTTCTCCTACCAGAGCAGCCTGAACCCCATAAGTCCTTAGTCCCTGAGTCCTTAGTGCTTATAGTACGCTGCCAATAATAACTTTATATGGTTAACAAAAAATGAGGAGAGCGTACCCCAGAATAGCCTTGTACCATCCCAAATACATTACAGACTGCAGAATGCACTTTAACTTACTTCACTGAGGGGAGCACAGGACAACACTACTCCCCTCAGCGTTGTCCTGTGCTTCCCTCAGTGAAGTAAGTTAAAGGGGTATTCCAGGGGAAAAAAAATGTGTGTGTGTATGTATATATATATATATATATATATATATATATATATCAACTGGCTCCAAAAAGTTAAACAGATTTGTAAATTACTTCTATTAAAAAATCTTAATCCTTTCAGTACTTATGAGCTGCTGAAGTTGAGTTGTTCTTTTCTGTCTAAGTGCTCTCTGATGACACCTTTCTCGGGAACTGTCCAGAGTAGAAGCAAATCCCCATAGCAAACCTCTTCTACTCTGTGCAGTTCCCGAGACAAGCAGAGATGTCAGCAGAGAGCACTGTTGCCAGATAGAAAAGAACAACTCAACTTCAGCACCTTATAATTATTGGAAGGATAAAGATTTTTTTAATAGAAGTCATTTACACTATCGTCAGTCTGTAATGTATTTGTGATGGTACAAGGCTATTCTGAGGTCCTCATTTTTTCTTTCCCATATATTGTGCCATCCGTCAGAGAGGATGGCAGCGGACCCCAGTACTGGTGATATTGAGGCACGCTAAGTCCGTATAGTGAGTGGAATGGGAATAGAATGTGTGTGTTGTTGCTTCATTTATTTGTTCATCTAACTTGGATGTGTTCTGGGAACAAGTCACGGCTCCCGCAAAACCTTATTTTCTTCTTTATTCTGCCAATAATAACTTGTCAGTTTTGCCAGAATACCGATTACCTTTAAGGCTAGGTTCACACTGTGGAATTTCTGGGCAGAATTTCTGCCTGAGATCGAGCCGGCGGCACTAGGACCGAGCAGACTGCATTGCTGCCCCCATAGACGGCAATGCATTTCTGTGTGGATCTTTTGGGAGATCTGCTCAGAAATGCATTGCCATCTATGGGGACAGTAATGTAGTCCGCTCGGTCCTAGTGCCGTCGGCTTGATCTCCGGCAGAAATTCTGCCCAGAAATTCCACAGTGTGAACCTAGCCTAAAGGCTATGTTCACATGGTGGAATTTCCGTGCTGAATTCTGCCGGAATTTGCACCGAAAATTTACTGCCCATAGACTTTAATGGGATTCAATTCCCATTCACACAGTGGAATTTCCACAGCGGAAATTCTGCCACAGAAATTGATCTTGCTGCAAAATTTAAAGACCTGCCTTTAAAGGGGGTACTCCTTTGGATAGGGGATAAGATGTCTAAGTGCCGGAGTACCCCTTTACACTCTATACAAAATCTAATTATGACACCGTAGAGATGGTAGTGCAAAGAGATCAGGCCACATACCAGCACCAATAGTTCCAAGGAGGATATAAGTCCATAAACCTACAATGTATGGAACTAGGGGCGTAACTATAGGGGGTGCAGAGGTAGCAGTTGCCCCATAAAAGACAAGTATTATAAATGGCACACGGGCACTGTTGAAGATTTTACATTGGGGCCCAGAAGCTACAAGATACTCCACTGTATGGAACCGTCTGCTCCTGTCCCCGTTCACTGCGTGTATGTATAATGGCTCAGCCGAATAGCAGATCAGTGGGGGGGCCAGGGGCCGGCACTCCACCAATCAGATACCAATGTCCTATCCTGAGGTCAGGTCTTCAATTATAATGTTCCTTTTAAAGAATTGCAGTGCCTGGGATTCAGTATAGTAGTATAAATATAATTGGTAATTTAACCCCATAATTTTACATACAGAATAATAAAAGTATAGGGTTCAATAAAGAAGCATGTTTATATTACTGTGCTGAACCCCATTCCTTTCCATAAATGCAGTATGCACAGCATTCCTGAGAGTATAGCTGTACTTTTACTATGGTGCCCTACTTTTTATTTATTTATTTTTTAAATCAGAAAATTTTTATTGAACAAGTTGTTATAATACAGACATACAAAACAATCCAACAGTCCCCTACCCCCCCCCCCCCAACCACCCACCCAAAAATAAACAAATATATGATGTTGAAAGATGAGGACAGTATATGAGGTTGGGATATGAAGACACTAGAGATGAGCGAACTTACAGTAAATTCGATTTGTCACGAACTTCTCGGCTCGGCAGTTGATGACTTTTCCTGCATAAATTAGTTCAGCCTTCAGGTGCTCCGGTGGGCTGGAAAAGGTGGATACAGTCCTAGGAAAGAGTCTCCTAGGACTGTATCCACCTTTTCCAGCCCACCGGAGCACCTGAAAGCTGAACTCATTTAGGCAGGATAAGTTATCAACTGCCGAGCCGAGAAGTTTGTGATGAATCGAATTTACTGTAAGTTCGCTCATCTCTAGAAGACACAATATGAGGTTGTGAGATGAGGACAGGATATGAAGATGAGATATAAGGACGGGATATGAGGACACAATATGAGGTCGGAATGGGATATGAGGACGAAATGTGAGAATGGGATATGAGGACAAGATATGAGGTTGGGATATGAGGATTAAATATGAGGATGGGAAATGAGGACGAAATATGAGGTTGGGATATGAGGACATGATATGAGGATGGGATATGAGGACTAAATATGAGGGTGGGATATGAGGACAAGATAAGAAGATATGAGGACAAGATATGAGCATGGGATATGAGGATGAGATATGCAGACAAGATGTGAGGATGGGATATGAGGACGGGATGTGAGGACGAGATAAGAAGATATGAGGACAAGATATGAGCATGGGATATGAGGATGAGATAAGAAGATGGGATATGAGGACACAATATGAGGTGAGGATGTGAGGACGGGATATGAGGTGGGATATGAGGACGAGATAAGAAGATGGAACATGAGAAAACAATATGAGGTGAGGATGTGAGGACTGGATATGAGGTGGGATATGAGAATGAGTTAAGAAAATATGAGGACATGATATGAGGACAAGATATGAGGTGGCATATGAGGACGAGATAAGAAGATATGAGGACATGATATGAGGACAAGATATGAACATGGGATATGAGGACGAGATAAGAAGATGGAACATGAGGAAACAATATGAGGTGAGGATGTGAGGACAGGATATGAGGTGGGATATGAGGACGAGATAAGAAGATGGGATATGAGGAAACAATATGAGGTCAGGATGTGAGGACGGGATATGAGAACAGCATACGAGAACAAGAGCCCCATTGTTGCTTTTCCTCTCCCACAAGGTTTGGGAAGGCAGATGCTGGGTACTCCGCTAGTTACATGATAGAAGTAAGATATCTCTGTCACTAGGTTATGCTGCCTCAGGACACCATAAACCTCGGTACAGATTCCCTTTAACAACATATAAACAGCAGAAGAGAAAAGCCGCCTAGCGTTGAATCACACTATCCACAATGACACCATGACACACAAAGTTCTTACAGGCCCCAAACACTTTACATTTTTTCACTTTACAAGCCGAATGCTCATAATGATGACATAGGAGAAGAAAATGCACTTGTATAAGCAGAGCATTACTAGTGACATGACAGGCCCTTTATTTAGCAGCATACATGGCATATATTACTTCCATTATGCAACGTGTCACCGTAATATCTGCCTGGCCGGTTCGTGTCAATGGGAGCACTATGCTGCAATAAATAATACACGGCTGATTCATACTGTTTGAAACCAATCCTGGATTTTATTCATTCCTTCCTAGTATCAGTGTAGCGCAGGAGACAAAGGGACAGGCCAGGTATTCATGTAATCCGCTCAGGATACAAAGTAAGGAGCCACCGAGTGACCCTCCCTGGGGTGAACGCAGCACGTAGATAAAACCTGTGCACTGTATGGCTGAATAATGACCATTCCTACAACGTTCTGATGTGGTTTGTATTTATGTATTAAAAAACTTTTTTTTTTTTTAATCAACTGGTGCCAGAAAGTTACACAGATTTGTAAATTGCTTCTATTAAAAAATCTTAATCCTTCCAGTACTTATTAGCTGCTGAATACTACAGCGGAAATTAGTTTCCATTTGAAACACAGAGCTGTCTGCTGACATCATGAGCACAGAGCTCTCTGCTGCCATCTCTGTCCATTTTAAGAACTGTCCAGAATAGGAGAAAATCCCCATAGCAAACATTTGCTGCTCTGGACAGTTCCTAAAATGGACAGAGATGTCAGCAGAGATCACTGTGTTTCAAAAAGAAAATAATTTCCGCTGTAGTATTCGGCAGCTAATAAGTACTGGAAGGATTAAGATACAGAAAGTTAAACAGATTTGTAAATTACTTCTATTAAAAAATCTTAATCCTTCCAATAGGTATTAGCTTCTGAAGTTTTCTTTCTAACTGCTCAATGATGATGTCACGTCACGGGAGCTGTGCATGATGGGAGAATATCCTTTGCATGATGGGAGAATATCCTCATAGGAGCTGAGTAATCAGAAAGCAGTTAGATAGAAAACAGCAACTTAACTTCAGAAGCTAATAACTATTGGAAGGATTAAGATTTTTTAATAGAAGTAATTTACAAATCTGTTTAACTTTCTGGCACCAGTTAATAAAAAAAAATAAAAAAAAAGTTTTCCACCGGAGTACCCCTTTAAAGGGGTATTCCGGCCCTAAGACATCTTATCCCCTATCCAAAGGATAGGGGATAAGATGTCTGACCGCGGGGGTCCCACCGCTGGGGAGTGCCTGCCACGGGGCCAGAGTATGGTGACGTCATGACTCCGCCCCCGTGTGACGTCACCCCCCGCCCCTGCGATGCAAGTCTATGGGAGGGGGCTTGACGCCCCCTCCCATAGACTTGCATCGCAGGGTCGGGGTGTGACCTCACATGGGGGCGGAGTCATGACTATACAATACTACGGCCCCGTGGTCGGCACCCGGCAGTTTGTGAGCTGGCAGCGTGGCGTGCAGCTCAAAGAAGTGCAAGATTGCGGGGGTCCCCAGTGGCGGGACCCCTGCGGTCAGACATCTTTGGATAGGGGATAAGATGTCTTAGGGCCGGAGTACCCCTTTAAAGCTGCAGATTTTATGTTGCAGATTTCAATGTAAACTCAATGACTGAACACAGATTCAAATCTGTAGCTTCAGATTGTGCGCATCAAATATGCACAGGGTACTGTACATGTAAAAAGGCCCCAAAAGGGTTATTTCCTATCCACAGGATAGGTAATAGGTATATAATTAGTGTGTGGGGGAGTCGTTTAATAGCTGGGACCCACATGATCACGAGAACGGAGTGGTAGTCAAGAATGAAGGCTGCTGACCCATCCACTGGCTATGGGACTGCTGAAGATAGCCAAGCTCTGGCATGAGGGTGAAGGAAGCAAACCCTGTAGGCGCTGCTTATCTTGATTAAAATGGATTCTAAGTCAGGAAAAACGTTCCAATCCAAAGTGGACTTGTTTATTTGCAGTACAATTACATTTTAAAAGGACCACTGACGCATTTCGGGGTGCAATTACTCCTTCAGATTTGAGGAAAGGGTGAGTGCACCCAGAAAAGCAACCTCCCTTCTCATCATCAATCCCTCTTCTGGTTATCAGTAGGGGTCCAAGTACTGGGACCTGAGAATAGGTGACGCGTTTTAATCTTGGCATAGTCCTTTAAGCTCTCCTATTCTTAAAAAGAAAAAAAGAATTTGAAAAAAATATATATTTTAAAATATGTAAATTAGTTACAAGTATTTTTTTTCAGACAGCAAATAGTATATTTTTTGTAATTGAATAAGGAGTAAAAACTCCTTCACACTACAGAAACATTGGCCACAGATTTTCAAGACGGAGATGCCATTTAGGATGGGCGCTGGCAAAACAAGCCGGCGTTAGTACAGCGCGGAAATGCACCGTCTCAATAGACAGATTCTGCCAAAAGAATTAAAATGTTCATTCTATCGGTCTGGAGTCTGGAGTCCGGAATTTCGGTGGCAGAACGTCCACCGTGACAATTCCGTAGTGGGACTGGTGCAGTAGAATCCTTTTTAGAATGATGGGAGGCTGCTGCACCGTATTTTCCGAGCGGAATTCTGCTGAAAGACCAGGGGCCTAAGACTAGGAGGAAGTATTAAAAGTATTGCTTCAGATTAGAAAAACAAGGTGCCCCTCTAGTACTTGGGTTGTATCTGGTATTGCAGTACAGCGTCACTCTAATTTTATATGACCTTTTTAAAGGTGTTATCCGGCAATTTACAAATATTCATATCCTGCTGCTAGGGCTGGGAAAAAATTGAAGAAAAACCTATACTTACCCAGTCCCTGCCCCCTACTGGTCCCAAGCCCCCATTTTTTTCTCCTTTCTGCTTCAGGAAAAGAACCTGCCAGCTTAGCCAATCACTAGCCAAGATGGGGCACCACTGTGGCCAGTGATTGACTGATCCGGCAGTTCCTGTGCCGAGCTATGGAAGTAAGAAAAAGACAGCAGATGGGGGGACCGGACAGGGCCAATCAGGAGCTGCAGACGACCAGGGGGAGGTAAGTATAGGTTTTTCCTCTATTTTTCCCCAGCCCTAGCAAGGTATACATTTCTTACAAAATCACGGATAAGTCTACAATGAAATTTCAGAATTTCGTAGACATTTGGACTTTTTGGCCCACAATGCAGTAATATGTGTGAAAGATCTATAAGGGGAAAAAAAACATCTTCACAGAGATTGCAACAAGCCCTCTCACATGGAAATGTGCTCTCGTAGCTTTTTATAACATGAGATCATGTTTTTGTATAATCTGCCCAAGCAACATGTTGAAACAGAAGTGACATGACTGCTGCCCTCCCTATGGAGAATATTGGACGGCTCTGATAAAGATCGCTGTGTACATACTTGGAACCATTCCACTTGTCTTCGATTTAATAAATTATGTGAGTGTAAGTGTAGAGGGAGGATTGGGGACCTCCAAAGTGTGGGAATTAAATCCTAATGTATGTTACTTGTATTGTAAGAGCTTATACATGTGGTAAAGCCCTTGTTATAGCTGCACAGGGACCCATAGGCTCTCCATGAGGCACTGTATGAATGGATGAAAACAGATCTGCCTGTATAAACTAGAAGCCACACTCACAGATATAAACTGCACCCATATACATTATAGGGCCACTGCATTGTCCCTAACAAGATCTTACCTTGGGTACTGCAGGTGGTTTTCTCTAGATGGAGGGAGAAGGGTGCTATGTGAGCAGAAAAGAAAGAAACATCAGCAGTACAGCAAGGAAGGGGTTACACTAAGCACCAAACTGTTGTTGCTGATATTGATGATGCCAAGCCTGTAAACTAAAGAAAGAAAAAAAGGGGTAGATTGCATTCAGTAGGCAGCACTGTGTACATACAGAAGAAGGAACACTGGTTTTAAAGAAGTAGTCCTGTATAACATAACTTATCCCCTATCTGAAGGACCCCCACAATCTTCTGCCTGGTGCCCTGGCTTTCTGTATAAATGAGGTGTGTTGACCCCAGTCAAAGCTTCGGCTGGCATGTCCCCTCCATGCATCTCTATGGGAGAGGCGGTGATCCCAAAGGTTGTTGACACGTGTCATGCCGTGGTGAACAAACATCATTCATGCAGAGAGCCAGGGTGCAGGGCAAGAGATCGCTGGGGGTCCTGCAGATAGGGGTTAAGTTTTGTTACACTAGACTACTTTTTTTAATACCAGTGTTCCTTCTTCTGTATGTACACAGTGCTGCCTACTGAATGCAATCTACTCTTTTCTTCTTCCTTTAGTCTCTCGGAGATCTGACACTTATCCCCTATTCTAGTTTTTTGATTCTGCATAACTCCTTTAACATAGAGCAATGTTTTCCAAACAGTATGTCTCCAGCTATTGCAAAACTACAACTCCCAGCCTGCCCTTGCTGGGAGTTGGAGTTTTCCAACAGCTGAAGACACATTGTTTGGAAAACACTGACATAAAGGACAGCTGCCCATGGGTAGTCAGAGATGTGAGGAAAGCCTTAATTTCCTTTGCAGTCACAGCATGGATCCTCTGAAGCAGGCAGACGAGATCACAGATTGCAGGTACACAGCCCAGGCTCCCTCCTGCACATAGAACTAGCTAAGCTTATCCCAACTTCCTTTAATCTGTCCTGGTCTCTCCGTTACTAGAGCCTAACAACACTACGATATTGCAAACGACTCCTCCAGGAAAACAATGGAAATTTCTGGTGGGCTCCAAGAATGCCTTCACTCCAAGGCATAGTGTAGAGGCTTTAGGGCTTTTAAATGGCCTGGGCCTTTAAAATTGGCCAAGTAAGAGTCTGGGAGACAGAATACCCAAGGATAACGCAGCACAATGTTGGAGGAGAGCAGAGGCTGAAAGTAGGACATCAGGCCCCTCTGTTGGTGCGCCGCCATGTGTTGTTACGCCTGGTGGTTGTAGGTTTAGTGCTACTTTTCTTTGCTAATATCCAATAAAGATCATGACTATGTCAGCTGCCACTTTGTGAGACTGATTTGAGAGCTTTTGCTTATGGGTTAGCATGCAGCCAAATCCATTCTTCCATGTCAAATATGCACCTTAGTCTTTGCCAATTGTAACTGGCACTAAAGAATTTATTTGTGTTATGGTCTCTGATTGGCACCTTAGCCAAGGATATTGCTAGCCACTATCTTTAAAGGGGTATTCCAGGCAAAAACTTTTTTTTTATATATCAACTGGCTCCGGAAAGTTAAACAGATTAGTAAATTACTTCTATTAAAAAATCTTAATCCTTCCAATAGTTATTAGCTTCTGAAGTTGAGTTGCTGTTTTCTGTCTAACTGCTTTCTGATGATTCACGTCCCGGGAGCTGTCCAGATCCTATGGGGATATTCTCCCATTATGCACAGCTCCCGGGACGTGACATCATCATTGAGCAGTTAGACAGAAAACTTCAGAAGCTAATAACTATTGGAAGGATTAAGATTTTTTAATAGAAGTAATTTACAAATCTGTTTAACTTTCCGGAGCCAGTTGATATATAAAAAAAAAGTTTTTGCCTGGAATACCCCTTTAACCCCACATCACACACTGTCCCCAAAAAATAACCAAAAAACAATGTACACAGCCTCCCAATAAAGCAACGTACTGAGGGGTATCCTTATAAGAAGTGAACGATAAGGAAAGCACATTTCTTCTAGACATGACTGTAGAGCAGTAGAACAGCTGCATACTGTGTCATGAAGACTGATATAATAGCAGCATTAAGAAACATTAGCTGGAAAACATGATCTTTGAAAATAACTCTCAGCAGAAAAAAAATATCTAGACCAGAAAAGAGAAGCAAGTCATAGAGTTTGGCATACAGCCTTCTCAACACAAGATCTGACTCCAAAATCCTTTAAAAAAAAAAAAAAAAATATATATATATATATATATATATATATATATATATATATATATATATATATATATAAATGGAGACTGAAGTCTTGTAGCCCGTCTGATATGTCGATTCGACACACAAATATAGTCATAGGCAATATTAAAGGGGTACTCCGGCGCGAAGACATCTTATCCCCTATCCAAAGGATAGGGGATAAGATGCCTGATCGCGGGGGCCCCGCTGCTGGGGACCCCCGTGATTTTGCACGCAGCACTGCGTTACAATCAGTCCCCGGAGCACGTTCGCTCCGGGTCTGATTACTGGCGATCACGGGGGCTGGAGCATTGTGTCATCACGCTCCGCCCCCTCAATGCAAGCCTATGGGAGGGGGCGTGGCAGCTGCCACGCCCCCCCCCCCAGGGCTTGCATTGAGGAGGCGGAGCGTCACATCACACGGGGGGCGGGGCCGTGACGTCACAATATTCCAGCCCCCGTGATCGCCAGTAATCAGACCCGGAGCGAACATGCTCCGGGGACTGATTGTAACGGAGTGCTGCGTGCAAGATCACGGGGGTCCCCAGCGGCGGGACCCCCGCGATCTGGCATCTTATCCCCTATCCTTTGGATAGGGGATAAGATGTCTTAGCACCGAAGTACCCCTTTAAATATAAAAATACCATGGTTGTGTTTTGACTGTCGGAGCTGGACAAAGAGGAGGAGGCGCAACCTCTGAGACCAGCTCAATAATACAGGGATGACTGCTCTAGAAGGTCCTTTACTTTAGAAGGTCAGGAGGGTCCAATGGTTATAACAGCACTGAGATGTCAAAGCTTAGACTCCACAAAACTCCTGAACGTGCCCAGAATAACTTCCAGCAATTTGTGATATAGCAGCTTCTTTGGAGGATCAGACCAGACGGGATAACCTTGAATCTCCATGAAGTTAAAGGGGTATTCCAGGATTTTTTTTTTTATTTGACTATGCTACAGGGGCTGTAAAGTTAGTGTAGTTTATAATATAGTGTCTGTACCTGTGTGTGACGGTTTTCTCACAATTCTTCTGTGATTATTGTCCCAATATTTATTTTTTACAGCTTACAAAATTTCTCAGGTCTCAGGATTTCCCAGGTTGCAGTGCGTCGAGACCTGACATCACTAGTCAGGTGATCAGAGGGAGTCTGTATGCTTCATGGAGGGGCAAGCTGTGCATAACTAGCTTGCCCCCTGACTGGTGAGCAGTTAAGGGGTTAAGAAATATACAGACAAGGTTTTTAGCCCCCTCCCCCGCCTGTAAAAACTTGTTGGTAACTATAGTGGTATGTCCCATGGGTGTGGGGGAAGGAGTGCACCAATCAGGGGTTTAATAGTTTCCCGGGCTTTCAGGGGCCCTCCCCTGGGTATTTATAGCTGTGGTGCCTCCCTTCCCCCCCCTCAATCTGCCCAGGACCCGGAGTTTTGCCCTCCCTCCCTCCCTTTTTTGTATCTCTGTTTATTGTAAGTCACAGCTTGGCGGTAAGAAGACGGTGTAAGCGGGGTCAACCCGGGGTAGACCTCCACACAGGACGGTGTGGCAGCACCTCTCGGGTTGGCAAGAAGCCAATCAGTGTCTTTGTTACAGTTAAATTGTTATTTATATAAGTAATTTTATAAATAAAGCTGTGGCCGATCCCCACCCATAAAAAAGTTGAATTGTTGTTGTGTCAGTTATTATTTAATTAATTATTGTAATAAGGGGAGGGGTAGTTATAGCCTGCTAGGAGCTAATTGGGTCTCAACAGTCATGGGTGGAGTGACCGCTGGGTGGGAGAGTGATCATTTTGCAACAGCTGTAGGCCCCCTGATTAGAAAACACTAGTGTATTGCATTGAAGGGAGCACAGGTGTCACGATGCCGGCTGGCAGGTAGTGGATCCTCTGTGCCAGAGAGGGATTGGCGTGGACCGTGCTAGAGGATCGGTTCTAAGTCACTACTGGTTTTCACCAGAGCCCGCCGCAAAGCGGGATGGTCTTGCTGCGGCGGTAGTGACCAGGTCGTATCCCCTAGCAACGGCTCAACCTCTCTGGCTGCTGAAGATAGGCGCGGTACAAGGGGGTAGACAGAAGCAAGGTCGGACGTAGCAGAAGGTCGGGGCAGGCAGCAAGGATCGTAGTCAGGGGCAACGGCAGGAGGTCTGGAACACAGGCTAGGAACACACAAGGAAACGCTTTCACTGGCACTAAGGCAACAAGATCCGGCGAGGGAGTGAAGGGGAAGTGAGGTGATATAGGGAAGTGCACAGGTGTAAACACTAATTGGAACCACTGCGCCAATCAGCGGCGCAGTGGCCCTTTAAATCGCAAAGACCCGGCGCGCGCGCGCCCTAGGGAGCGGGGCCGCGCGCGCCGGGACAGAACTGACGGAGAGCGAGTCAGGTACGGGAGCCGGGGTGCGCATCGCGAGCGGGCGCTACCCGCATCGCGAATCGCATCCCGGCCAGAGGCGGTATCGCAGCGCCCCGGGTCCGTGGAACCGACCGGAGCGCTGCAGTGAGAGGAGTGTAGCGAGCGCTCCGGGGAGGAGCGGGGACCCGGAGCGCTCGGCGTAACAGTACCCCCCCCCTTGGGTCTCCCCCTCTTCTTGGAGCCTGAGAACCTGAGGACCAGACTTTTGTCCAGGATATTGTCCTCAGGTTCCCAGGACCTCTCTTCTGGACCACAACCCTCCCAATCCACTAAAAAGAAGGTTTTCCCTCTGACCTTTTTCGATGCTAAAATTTCTCTGACGGAGAAGATGTCCGAGGAGCCGGAGACAGGAGTGGGGGGAACAGATTTGGGAGAGAAACGGTTAATGATAAGTGGTTTAAGAAGAGAAACATGAAAGGCATTAGGAATACGAAGAGAAGGAGGAAGAAGAAGTTTGTAAGAGACAGGATTAATCTGGCGCAAAATCTTGAAAGGACCAAGATAGCGTGGTCCCAACTTATAGCTAGGGACACGGAAGCGGACATATTTGGCGGAGAGCCATACCTTGTCTCCAGGGGAAAAGATGGGAGGAGCTCTTCTTTTCTTATCCGCGAATCTCTTCATGCGTGAAGAAGCCTGTAAGAGAGAATTTTGGGTCTCTCTCCATATGATGGAAAGATCACGAGAAATTTCATCCACAGCGGGCAGACCAGAGGGCAAGGGGGTAGGGAGGGGGGGAAGAGGGTGACGGCCGTACACCACGAAAAACGGGGATTTGGAGGAAGATTCAGAGATTCTGAAATTATACGAGAATTCGGCCCAAGGTAGAAGATCTGCCCAGTCATCCTGGCGGGAGGAAACAAAATGTCGTAAATAGTCACCCAAGATCTGGTTAATTCTTTCTACTTGTCCATTGGATTGAGGATGGTATGCAGAAGAAAAATTTAATTTAATCTTGAGTTGTTTACAGAGAGCCCTCCAGAATTTAGACACAAATTGGACGCCTCTATCCGAGACGATCTGCGTAGGCAACCCGTGAAGACGAAAAATGTGTACAAAAAATTGTTTAGCCAACTGAGGCGCTGAAGGAAGACCAGGAAGAGGGATGAAATGTGCCATTTTGGAGAATCGATCAACGACCACCCAAATAACAGTGTTGCCATGGGATGGGGGTAAGTCAGTAATAAAATCCATACCAATCAGAGACCAAGGTTGTTCGGGAACAGGCAGAGGAAGAAGAAAACCAGCGGGCTTCTGGCGAGGAGTCTTATCCCGGGCACAGATAGTGCAGGCTCGCACAAAGTCCACCACATCAGTCTCTAGAGTCGGCCACCAATAGAAGCGAGAGATGAGTTGCACAGATTTCTTGATGCCCGCATGACCTGCGAGATGGGAGGAGTGACCCCATTTGAGGATTCCGAGGCGTTGGCGTGGAGAAACAAAGGTCTTTCCTGGAGGAGTTTGCCTGATGGAGGCTGGAGAAGTGGAAATCAGGCAGTCAGGAGGAATGATGTGTTGAGGAGAGAGTTCAATTTCAGAAGCATCTGAGGAACGAGAGAGAGCATCGGCCCTAATGTTCTTGTCAGCAGGCCGAAAGTGAATTTCAAAATTAAATCGGGCAAAGAACAGAGACCACCTGGCCTGACGAGGATTCAGCCGCTGGGCAGACTCGAGGTATGAGAGGTTCTTGTGATCGGTGTAAATAATAACTGGAAATCTTGATCCCTCCAGCAGATGCCTCCATTCCTCAAGTGCTAATTTAATGGCTAGAAGCTCTCGATCCCCGATGGAGTAGTTCCTCTCCGCCGGAGAGAAGGTCCTAGAAAAAAACCCACAAGTAACAGTATGCCCGGAAGAGTTTTTTTGTAGAAGGACAGCTCCAGCTCCCACTGAGGAGGCATCAACCTCCAATAGGAAGGGTTTAGATGGGTCAGGTCTGGAGAGCACGGGAGCCGAAGAGAAGGCAGACTTGAGTCGTTTAAAGGCGTCTTCCGCTTGAGGAGGCCAAGACTTGGGATCGGCATTTTTTTTGGTTAAAGCCACAATAGGAGCCACAATGGTAGAAAAATGTGGAATAAATTGCCTGTAATAATTGGCGAACCCCAAAAAGCGTTGGATGGCACGGAGTCCGGAGGGGCGTGGCCAATCTAAGACGGCAGAGAGTTTATCTGGATCCATTTGTAGTCCCTGGCCAGAGACCAAGTATCCTAGAAAAGGAAGAGATTGGCATTCAAACAGACATTTCTCAATTTTAGCATAGAGTTGATTGTCACGAAGTCTCTGAAGAACCATACGGACATGCTGGCGGTGTTCTTCTAGATTGGCCGAAAAAATTAGGATATCATCAAGATATACAACAACACAGGAGTATAACAGATCACGAAAAATTTCATTAACAAAGTCTTGGAAGACAGCAGGGGCGTTGCACAGGCCAAAGGGCATGACCAGATACTCAAAGTGTCCATCTCTGGTGTTAAATGCTGTTTTCCACTCATCCCCCTCTCTGATGCGGATGAGGTTATAGGCGCCTCTTAAGTCCAATTTAGTAAAGATGTGGGCACCTTGGAAGCGATCAAAGAGTTCAGAGATGAGGGGTAAGGGGTAGCGGTTCTTAACCGTGATTTTATTAAGTCCGCGGTAGTCAATGCAAGGACGTAGAGAGCCATCTTTTTTGGACACAAAGAAAAATCCGGCTCCGGCAGGAGAGGAGGATTTACGGATAAAGCCCTTTTTTAGATTCTCCTGGACGTATTCAGACATGGCAAGAGTCTCTGGGACAGAGAGAGGATAAATTCTGCCCCGGGGTGGAGTAGTGCCCGGGAGGAGGTCGATAGGACAATCATAAGGCCTGTGAGGAGGTAGAGTCTCCGCTTGTTTTTTGCAGAAAACATCCGCGAAGTCCATATAGGCCTTAGGGAGACCGGTTACTGGAGGAAGCACAGAGTTACGGCAAGGGTTACTGGGAACCGGTTTTAGACAGTCCTTGGAACAAGAGGGCCCCCAACTCTTGATCTCCCCAGTGGACCAATCCAGGGTTGGGGAATGAAGTTGAAGCCAGGGAAGTCCAAGGAGAATCTCCGAGGTGCAATTGGGGAGGACCAAAAGTTCAATCCTCTCGTGATGAGATCCGATGCTCATTAGAAGGGGCTCCGTGCGGAAACGTATGGAACAGTCCAATCTTTCATTGTTTATACAATTGATGTAAAGGGGTCTGGTGAGACTGGTCACTGGGATGTTGAACCTGTTGACGAGAGAGGCCAAAATAAAATTTCCTGCAGATCCAGAGTCCAAGAAGGCCACAGAAGAGAAGGAGAAGGCAGAGGCAGACATCCGCACAGGCACAGTAAGACGTGGAGAAGCAGAGTGGACATCAAGGATTGTCTCACCTTTGTGCGGAGTCAGGGTACGTCTTTCCAGGCGGGGAGGGCGGATAGGACAATCCCTCAGGAAGTGTTCGGTACTAGCACAGTACAGGCAGAGGTTCTCCATGCGGCGTCGTGTCCTCTCTTGAGATGTCAGGCGAGACCGGTCGACCTGCATAGCCTCCACGGCGGGAGGCACAGGAACAGATTGCAGGGAACCAGAGGAGAGAGGAGCCGAGGAGAAGAAACGCCTCGTGCGAACAGAGTCCATATCTTGGCGGAGCTCCTGACGCCTTTCGGAAAAACGCATGTCAATGCGAGTGGCTAGGTGAATAAGTTCATGAAGATTAGCAGGCATTTCTCGTGCGGCCAGAACATCTTTAATGTTGCTGGATAGGCCTTTTTTAAAGGTCGCGCAGAGGGCCTCATTGTTCCAGGATAATTCAGAAGCAAGAGTACGGAATTGTACGGCATACTCGCCAACGGAAGAATTACCCTGGACCAGGTTCAACAGGGCAGTCTCAGCAGAAGAGGCTCGGGCAGGTTCCTCAAAGACACTTCGAATTTCCGAGAAGAAGGAGTGTACAGAGGCAGTGACGGGGTCATTGCGGTCCCAGAGCGGTGTGGCCCAAGCCAGGGCTTTTCCAGACAGCAGGCTGACTACGAAAGCCACCTTAGACCTTTCAGTGGGGAACTGGTCCGACATCATCTCCAAGTGTAATGAACATTGGGAAAGGAAGCCACGGCAAAACTTAGAGTCCCCATCAAATTTATCCGGCAAGGATAGTCGTAGTCCAGAAGCGGCCACTCGCTGCGGAAGAGGTACAGGAGCTGGCGGAGGAGATGGTTGCTGGAGCTGTGGTAGTAACTGTTGTAGCATAACAGTCAGTTGAGACAGCTGTTGGCCTTGTTGCGCAATCTGTTGTGACTGCTGGGCGACCACCGTGGTGAGGTCAGCGACAACTGGCAGAGGAACTTCAGCGGGATCCATGGCCGGATCTACTGTCACGATGCCGGCTGGCAGGTAGTGGATCCTCTGTGCCAGAGAGGGATTGGCGTGGACCGTGCTAGAGGATCGGTTCTAAGTCACTACTGGTTTTCACCAGAGCCCGCCGCAAAGCGGGATGGTCTTGCTGCGGCGGTAGTGACCAGGTCGTATCCCCTAGCAACGGCTCAACCTCTCTGGCTGCTGAAGATAGGCGCGGTACAAGGGAGTAGACAGAAGCAAGGTCGGACGTAGCAGAAGGTTGGGGCAGGCAGCAAGGATCGTAGTCAGGGGCAACGGCAGGAGGTCTGGAACACAGGCTAGGAACACACAAGGAAACGCTTTCACTGGCACTAAGGCAACAAGATCCGGCGAGGGAGTGAAGGGGAAGTGAGGTGATATAGGGAAGTGCACAGGTGTAAACACTAATTGGAACCACTGCGCCAATCAGCGGCGCAGTGGCCCTTTAAATCGCAAAGACCCGGCGCGCGCGCGCCCTAGGGAGCGGGGCCGCGCGCGCCGGGACAGAACTGACGGAGAGCGAGTCAGGTACGGGAGCCGGGGTGCGCATCGCGAGCGGGCGCTACCCGCATCGCGAATCGCATCCCGGCCAGAGGCGGTATCGCAGCGCCCCGGGTCCGTGGAACCGACCGGAGCGCTGCAGTGAGAGGAGTGTAGCGAGCGCTCCGGGGAGGAGCGGGGACCCGGAGCGCTCGGCGTAACAACAGGTGTCTTTCAATGGGTGGGGTGGCTGATGTGTGGGAGGGAGGAAAGTGACCTCATACTTACAAACTATGGAATTATGGGATGTGTAGTTTAGAGAATGAAATCCAACAGGAAATACCCAGTTCTGGCAGGTACGTACTATTAAAAAAAAAACTTATGGTAGATAAACCCTTTAAGTAAGCCTTGGGCTTCTAAAACCTTATTACTGTTTTACTCATTGTCCCCTTTGGAGCACTTTTGGTAGCATACTGGGAACGCACAAAACTAGGCCATTCTAGAGAAGCTCTGTCCCAGTCATCTAGATGTCACAGTTTGGTTACAGTCGCTCAGTTGCTTGTCTTGGCACCAATGTTATGAGATGGTCAATAGTCTTCACATCACTGGTCAATGGTGGAGCTGCTGCTATGTGTTATATGATTGCATTCCCAACAACGCAAGCATGAAGCCAAAGATGGACACCTGTATAGGAGATACGGAAAAAGACAAACACGTTTCCCTCACTCATTTGCAGCAGAAGCATTTGCCATCTCCTACTAGTTTGGCACAGCAAGAACCTGTTGTAAGGACTCGTCCGGTCCAAAGGGTTACATTTTTTGTGTATGTTTAGGCTTGGCTTGGTTGCTGTGCCTATGCCCTAGCCAATCTGTGGCTGTGGACAGCTGACCAATGCCAAGGCCTCACCTGTGCTGCTGGCTAAGTTAGACCTGCTGTGGCCAGTTTGCCAGTGAAAGAGGTTTACTCCAGTAACTAGCAACCTACTAAGGGTCGCCACCTGACTGGTATTTTACAACCGGTAATTTGGCCACCCTGCCGGTATTTATATATTAAAAATACAGGCAATGCAATGGATGGTATTTATCCAACCAATCCTCCAACTCCCGGTATGTTGCACCATATACTATACCAGTGTTTCCCAACCAGAGCGCAAAACAAAAATGGTCCTGTTCAAAACTACAGATCGGGGCGCAAAAAATGAGCCCTCATACAGGCCCATATAAGGAGAAATAAAAAAGTTATAGGGGTCAGAATAGGACAAAATTTCCCCTGCATATGTGTATGCTGTGATGTTGCGCATATATAATTATTTATGGAAATTAGCATGGCCGGTATTAGTTTTTGCAAGAAAGGTGGCGACCCTAATTCTATTTGATTTTCAGCTTTTTGGTGTTTGACTTAGCTCTGTATCTCTGGACTTCCCCTCTGCTTTTTGATTTGGTATCTATTTGATCCTCTCAGTTTAGACTTCGGCTTGTGGACTGTTAGTGTTGAGTGTGAATATTCGAAATGCAAATTTTTACCGTGAATATCGTCACTTCGCAATTTCGCAAATATTTAGAATATAGTGATATATATTCATAATGCTAAATATTAGTTTTTTTTTTTATGCGAATATTTATGCAAATATTTATGTGAATATCAGCACTTCCAGACTGGACACTGATCCCTCCCTTCTTTTAGGTGAAAGCTGTAATTGTGCATGCGCATTATGCGAATTTCATTATGAATTTTTGCATGGAAAACAGAGAACGAACATAGCGAATATGTGAATTTCGCAAACATATGACGAACATTTGTCCATTTATTCACGAAATATCGCAAATTCGAAAAAGGCCCCTGCTGCTCATCACTATGGACTGTCTGTCTGTTATATGTCTGTCTCCTCTTGTATTCCTGACCATATTCCTGGCATGTGACCAGGGGCGTAGCATGTAACTTCGGGGGCCGCAATGCAAAATCTGCAACAGGGCCCCATATGCCAATTATTGTACTGCTCTCTTATGGGGCAGATGTGCTTTGGGCCCCCCTTAGGCACCAGGGCCCTGATGTAACTGCTACCTCTTCTACCTCTATAGCTACGCCCCAGACGTGTGACTGTATACCTCTGTAGTTTATTATTTTGACTCTGAAACCCCAGCATGTAGACAGGTAGGGACCATCTTTGTGGTTGTGGATCCGTTACTTAGGACGGATACGCAATAGGAAAGGTCAGAGGGTGTGGGCAAGTTCAGGGCTTCTCCTTATCCCTGCCCTACATGACACTCATGTTCTCATTGGTAAAGACAATAAATTTTTTCTTCTGGAATGTCACTTTAAGGGTCTATTTTTTGGCCTTTTTAATATCCAATCTACTCACTTTGATACTTGCATGGGTGGTGTCCCAGCACCAAGGGCTGTCCTGTTTTGGGCCCACTGAGAGACTTCTTGCGGTGTTAATTATGTCTCAGCACTTTACCAAGAGTTAGTATATTTTTATAATTATTTAGTTATGTTATGCCTAGGTATCTTATTCATGAGTTATGGTACCTTTAAGAATGGAGCAGGGCATCCCATATGACCCTGCCTGCCAATGGAAACCCCTAAATTCTTGCCCATATAGTGTAGTGGGGGAGTAGTTACCCCAGTCTAGCCCTAGTGCTAAGTCTGAGCACAATTGTGGTAAAGGTGTGAGGTGTGTGGAGAAGCCTCAAGGGAAGGCCCAGATCAAATCTATCTTTTCCGGTCATTCTGCAAGGATCACCCACACGATGGAAGTTCATGCCCTGGTGGAAAAAGCTACAGGACCTTGTGGTGGCCCAGTACGGGATGGTGTTACCCCGTACCTTCCCTGCCTTGTGGGGCAGTGTCCCGCCGTGTCCCAAGGGCCCCCTGTAGTGTTTCCCCCATTGTATATATGTTATGCATTATGCTGTGTATTGTACCTTTAACAAGTTATATCATGTGATTGTTACCAGATAATCCCAAGAGTGACCTATAGGCTCCCTGCTAGTCTCCTCCATATAAGCCCTGGGTGGAGATAGCTTCTGTTACGCCGAGCGCTCCGGGTCCCCGCTCCTCCCCGGAGCGCTCGCTTCTCTCTCGCTACCGCAGCGCTCCGGGCAGCTCCACTGACCCGGTGCGCTGCAATACCGTCTCCAGCCGGGATGCGATTCGCGATGCGGGTAGCGCCCGCTCGCGATGCGCATCCCGGCTCCCGTACCTGACTCGCTCTCCGTCTGTCCTGTCCCGGCGCGCGCGGCCCCGCTCCCTAGGGCGCGCGCACGCCGGGTCTCTGCGATTTAAAGGGCCACTGCGCCGCTGATTGGCGCAGTGGTTCCAATTAGTGTGTTCACCTGTGCACTCCCTATTTATACTTCACTTCCCCTTCACTCCCTCGCCGGATCTTGTTGCCATTGTGCCAGTGAAAGCGTTTCCTTGTGTGTTCCTAGCCTGTGTTCCAGACCTCCTGCCGTTGCCCCCGACTACGATCCTTGCTGCCTACCCCGACCTTCTGCTACGTCCGACCTTGCTTCTGTCTACTCCCTTGTACCGCGCCTATCTTCAGCAGTCAGAGAGGTTGAGCCGTTGCTAGTGGATACGACCTGGTCACTACCGCCGCAGCAAGACCATCCCGCTTTGCGGCGGGCTCTGGTGAAAACCAGTAGTGACTTAGAACCGATCCACTAGCACGGTCCACGCCAATCCCTCTCTGGCACAGAGGATCCACTACCTGCCAGCCGGCATCGTGACAGTAGATCCGGCCATGGATCCCGCTGAAGTTCCTCTGCCAGTTGTCGCCGACCTCACCACGGTGGTCGCCCAGCAGTCACAACAGATAGCGCAACAAGGCCAACAGCTGTCTCAACTGACCGTGATGCTACAGCAGCTACTACCGCAGCTTCAGCAATCATCTCCTCCGCCAGCTCCTGCACCTCCTCCGCAGCGAGTGGCCGCTTCTGGTCTACGACTATCCTTGCCGGATAAATTTGATGGGGACTCTAAATTCTGCCGTGGCTTTCTTTCCCAATGTTCCCTGCACTTGGAGATGATGTCGGACCAGTTTCCTACTGAAAGGTCTAAGGTGGCTTTCGTAGTCAGCCTTCTGTCTGGAAAAGCTCTGTCATGGGCCACACCGCTCTGGGACCGCAATGACCCCGTCACTGCCTCTATACACTCCTTCTTCTCGGAAATTCGAAGTGTCTTTGAGGAACCTGCCCGAGCCTCTTCTGCTGAGACTGCCCTGTTGAACCTGGTCCAGGGTAATTCTTCCGTTGGCGAGTACGCCGTACAATTCCGTACTCTTGCTTCAGAATTATCCTGGAATAATGAGGCCCTCTGCGCGACCTTTAAAAAAGGCCTATCCAGCAACATTAAAGATGTTCTGGCCGCACGAGAAATCCCTGCTAACCTACATGAACTCATCCATCTTGCCACTCGCATTGACATGCGTTTTTCCGAAAGGCGTCAGGAGCTCCGCCAGGATATGGACTTTGTTCGCACAAGGCGTTTTTTCTCCCCGGCTCCTCTCTCCTCTGGTCCCCTGCAATCCGTTCCTGTGCCTCCCGCCGTGGAGGCTATGCAGGTCGACCGGTCTCGCCTGACACCTCAAGAGAGGACACGACGCCGCATGGAGAATCTCTGCCTGTACTGTGCCGGTACCGAACACTTCCTGAAGGATTGTCCTATCCGTCCTCCCCGCCTGGAAAGACGTACGCTGACTCCGCACAAAGGTGAGACAGTCCTTGATGTCTACTCTGCTTCTCCACGTCTTACTGTGCCTGTGCGGATATCTGCCTCTGCCTTCTCCTTCTCTACTATGGCCTTCTTGGATTCCGGATCTGCAGGAAATTTTATTTTGGCCTCTCTCGTCAACAGGTTCAACATCCCAGTGACCAGTCTCGCCAGACCCCTCTACATCAATTGTGTAAACAATGAAAGATTGGACTGTACCATACGTTTCCGCACGGAGCCCCTTCTAATGTGCATCGGACCTCATCACGAGAAGATTGAATTTTTGGTCCTCCCCAATTGCACTTCCGAAATCCTCCTTGGACTACCCTGGCTTCAACTCCATTCCCCAACCCTGGATTGGTCCACTGGGGAGATCAAGAGTTGGGGGCCCTCTTGTTTCAAGGACTGCCTAAAACCGGTTCCCAGTACCCCTTGCCGTGACTCTGTGGTTCCCCCTGTAACTGGTCTTCCTAAGGCCTATATGGACTTTGCGGATGTTTTTTGCAAAAAACAAGCTGAGACTCTACCTCCTCACAGGCCTTATGATTGTCCTATTGACCTCCTCCCGGGCACTACTCCACCCCGGGGCAGAATCTATCCTCTGTCCGCCCCAGAGACTCTTGCTATGTCGGAGTACATCAAGGAAAATTTAAAAAAAGGCTTTATCCGTAAATCCTCCTCTCCTGCCGGAGCCGGATTTTTCTTTGTGTCCAAAAAAGATGGCTCTCTACGTCCTTGCATTGACTACCGCGGTCTTAATAAAATCACGGTAAAGAACCGCTACCCCCTACCCCTCATCTCTGAACTCTTTGATCGCCTCCAAGGTGCCCACATCTTTACCAAACTGGACTTAAGAGGTGCTTATAATCTCATCCGCATCAGAGAGGGGGATGAATGGAAAACGGCATTTAACACTGGAGATGGACACTTTGAGTATCTGGTCATGCCCTTTGGCCTGTGCAACGCCCCTGCCGTCTTCCAAGACTTTGTTAATGAAATTTTTCGTGATCTCTTATACTCCTGTGTTGTTGTATATCTGGACGATATCCTGATTTTTTCTGCCAATCTAGAAGAACACCGCCAGCATGTCCGTATGGTTCTTCAGAGACTTCGTGACAATCAACTTTATGCCAAGATAGAGAAATGTCTGTTTGAATGCCAATCTCTTCCTTTCCTAGGATACTTGGTCTCTGGCCAGGGACTACAAATGGATCCAGACAAACTCTCTGCCGTCTTAGATTGGCCACGCCCCTCCGGACTCCGTGCTATCCAACGTTTTTTGGGGTTCGCCAATTATTACAGGCAATTTATTCCACATTTTTCTACCGTTGTGGCTCCTATCGTGGCTTTAACCAAAAAAAATGCCAATCCCAAGTCTTGGCCTCCTCAAGCGGAAGACGCCTTTAAACGGCTCAAGTCTGCCTTTTCTTCGGCTCCCGTGCTCTCCAGACCTGACCCATCTAAACCCTTCCTATTGGAGGTTGATGCCTCCTCTGTAGGAGCTGGAGCGGTCCTTCTACAAAAAAATTATTCCGGGCATGCTGTTACTTGTGGTTTTTTTTCTAGGACCTTCTCTCCGGCGGAGAGGAACTACTCCATCGGGGATCGAGAGCTTCTAGCCATTAAATTAGCACTTGAGGAATGGAGGCATCTGCTGGAGGGATCAAGATTTCCAGTTATTATTTACACCGATCACAAGAACCTCTCCTATCTCCAGTCTGCCCAACGGCTGAATCCTCGCCAGGCCAGGTGGTCTCTGTTCTTTGCCCGATTTAATTTTGAAATTCACTTTCGGCCTGCCGATAAGAACATTAGGGCCGATGCTCTCTCTCGTTCCTCGGATGCCTCGGAAGTTGAACTCTCTCCGCAACACATCATTCCTCCTGACTGCCTGATTTCCACTTCTCCAGCCTCCATCAGGCAAACTCCTCCAGGAAAGACCTTCGTCTCTCCACGCCAATGCCTCGGAATCCTCAAATGGGGTCACTCCTCCCATCTCGCAGGTCATGCAGGCATCAAGAAATCTGTGCAACTCATCTCTCGCTTCTATTGGTGGCCGACTCTGGAGACGGATGTCGTGGACTTTGTGCGAGCCTGCACTGTCTGTGCCCGGGATAAGACTCCTCGCCAGAAGCCCGCTGGTTTTCTTCATCCTCTGCCTGTCCCCGAACAGCCTTGGTCTCTGATTGGTATGGATTTTATTACAGACCTACCCCCATCCCGTGGCAACACTGTTGTTTGGGTGGTCGTTGATCGATTCTCCAAGATGGCACATTTCATCCCTCTTCCTGGTCTTCCTTCAGCGCCTCAGTTGGCTAAACAATTTTTTGTACACATTTTTCGTCTTCACGGGTTGCCCACACAGATAGTCTCGGATAGAGGCGTCCAATTCGTGTCAAAATTCAGGAGGGCTCTCTGTAAACAACTCAAGATTAAATTAAACTTTTCTTCTGCATATCATCCTCAATCCAATGGACAAGTAGAAAGAATTAACCAGGTCTTGGGTGATTATTTACGACATTTTGTTTCCTCCCGCCAGGATGATTGGGCAGATCTTCTACCATGGGCCGAATTCTCGTATAACTTTAGAGTCTCTGAATCTTCCTCCAAATCCCCATTTTTCGTGGTGTACGGCCGTCACCCTCTTCCCCCCCTCCCTACTCCCTTGCCCTCTGGTTTGCCCGCTGTAGATGAAGTGACTCGTGATCTTTCCACCATATGGAAAGAGACCCAAGATTCTCTTTTACAGGCTTCATCTCGCATGAAAAAGTTTGCCGATAAGAAAAGAAGAGCTCCCCCCATTTTTGCTCCCGGAGACAAGGTATGGCTCTCCGCTAAATATGTCCGCTTTCGTGTCCCCAGTTACAAACTGGGTCCACGCTATCTTGGTCCTTTCAAAGTCTTGTGCCAAATTAATCCTGTCTCTTACAAACTTCTTCTTCCTCCTTCTCTCCGTATTCCTAATGCCTTTCATGTCTCTCTTCTTAAACCACTCATCATCAACCGTTTCTCTCCCAAATTAGTTTCTCCCACTCCTGTCTCCGGTTCTTCTGACGTCTTCTCAGTGAAAGAGATACTGGCCTCCAAGACGGTCAGAGGAAAAAGGTTCTTTTTGGTGGATTGGGAGGGCTGTGGACCTGAAGAGAGATCCTGGGAACCTGAGGACAACATCCTAGACAAAAGTCTGCTCCTCAGGTTCTCAGGCTCTAAGAAGAGGGGGAGACCCAAGGGGGGGGGTACTGTTACGCCGAGCGCTCCGGGTCCCCGCTCCTCCCCGGAGCGCTCGCTTCTCTCTCGCTACCGCAGCGCTCCGGGCAGCTCCACTGACCCGGTGCGCTGCGATACCGTCTCCAGCCGGGATGCGATTCGCGATGCGGGTAGCGCCCGCTCGCGATGCGCATCCCGGCTCCCGTACCTGACTCGCTCTCCGTCTGTCCTGTCCCGGCGCGCGCGGCCCCGCTCCCTAGGGCGCGCGCGCGCCGGGTCTCTGCGATTTAAAGGGCCACTGCGCCGCTGATTGGCGCAGTGGTTCCAATTAGTGTGTTCACCTGTGCACTCCCTATTTATACTTCACTTCCCCTTCACTCCCTCGCCGGATCTTGTTGCCATTGTGCCAGTGAAAGCGTTTCCTTGTGTGTTCCTAGCCTGTGTTCCAGACCTCCTGCCGTTGCCCCCGACTACGATCCTTGCTGCCTACCCCGACCTTCTGCTACGTCCGACCTTGCTTCTGTCTACTCCCTTGTACCGCGCCTATCTTCAGCAGTCAGAGAGGTTGAGCCGTTGCTAGTGGATACGACCTGGTCACTACCGCCGCAGCAAGACCATCCCGCTTTGCGGCGGGCTCTGGTGAAAACCAGTAGTGACTTAGAACCGATCCACTAGCACGGTCCACGCCAATCCCTCTCTGGCACAGAGGATCCACTGCCTGCCAGCCGGCATCGTGACAGCTTCTCTCTCTTGGAGCTTAGAGCTACTTGTGCTGAGGTCCAGTGCAGTCAAGCTGTCTCAGTGTGTGTGTCCGGAGCATTGGAGGCCTCAAGTCAAGTCCTGTAGCCACGAGTCAAGTACAAGTAAGTTAAAGTCACCGTCCTGTCAGTCAGTCTGTCTACCCAGCGTTATCCTCTCACTCTGCACCATACTGTCTGTGTAACACCATCAGCACCCTGATCAGTAAAGACAGTTATCTGTAACCTGACGTCTGTGTTTTCCTTTACTCCCCGTGTCTGGCCCAGGAGAAGTCTCCAAGCTCAGACCATGTATAGAATAACAGTGCCCTGGCGTCACGAAGTGAGAAGGTATTTTCCTACACCACCCATGGTACCACACATGCAAATGTTTTTATGACTTTATTGTCCTGCAACACATTATTGAATTCTGAGCTCATAGAAAAGGGTGCTCTGCCCAACATTATCATCTCTTACCCAAAGTGGGGGAGGGGCTACAAAGAGCATTTGGCTCTGGAGGACCTGTCCTGTCCTGCATTACATAGCTCTTCAATCTTAGGGGACACTATGTAATGCCTAATTTCCCCTGGGGTGGCACTGCAAAGAAGTTGAGAACTTACCAGCAGGTCTTCTTGCAGATAATAACTGATCGCTGAAGGCTCAGTAGGGATCAGCTTGGTATGAAGGGCCTTTCTAACAAGTAGTAATTGTCTATAGTGGAGAGCCTCTTTAAAGGGGTACTCAATTGGAAACATCTTATCCCCTATCCAAAGGATGTCCAAAGGATAAGATGTTAGATCGCGGAGGTCCTGCCACTGGGGACCCATGTGTTCTCCGGAGCGGCAGCGGCAGTTTGCATCCCCAGTTATCAGGCACGGAGCAGAGTTTGCACTGAATGACAGGGGTACGCAGCGGTGGGACCCCCACTATCCAACATCTTATCCCCTATCCTTTGGATAGGGGATAAGATGTTTCCAGCGGAGTACCCCTTTAAGGTGGTTCTGCCAAATGCAATCTCTTCCAACTCCCCTATGGAACAGCCAAGCATTTATCCCTATTACGATACAGAAAGGGGGGCAAACCTCTAACAATGCTTATCTCTGAGGGCAACTGACCTCCTGCACAATGGGCATCCTGACAAAATGCCCTCTAAGGCAGTGATCTCCAACCCATGGCTCCCCAGTGCATGCTGGGAGCTGTATTTTTGCAACGGCTGGCTAGCTACAGGTTGGAACTCACAGCCCTAAGGTACGGACACCTCTTCATAATTGATCTGTTCATTCATTAAAACTTGTTCACACTTAACAATTAAGTTATTATCAAATTTATGGGAATTTTATATAGGCGCTGTCATTTGAATAAAATTTGCAAAAATCATAGAGCAAGTGAATATAGGAAACTTTGTAATTTATGTTATGAGACAAAAATGCTTCTTTCTCCTTTTATTAAGCCCCCCTCCCCCCTGCTGCGGAAATCCTCTTCTCTGAAGATCAGCTCAGCTTTCTCCATTGTCTGCAAGACAAGTGTTACAAATCTATGAAGGGGGGAGGGGGGGAGCTCCATTCATCAGCTCTGGGAGAACTGAAAATTAGAGATGAAGCCTACTGGGCAGAAATCTGCTGAACAACACCATATACAAGTTACATAAAGGTCAGAAAAACACCTCTTTCTCATTGATATTTTCATTCGTAAAAAAAAAAAAAAAATGTTCACACCATTGTTAACAAATAAAGTCTAATAACATTCTGACATTTATGGGAGCTTTTAATAGGCACAGTCTTTCAAACAAACTTTGTATAGATGAATAGTAGAAGTGAATGTAAGAAATTTAGTAGTATATGCTTCTTTCTCCTGTTGTCAAGCTTCTTCCCTCTCCCCCCTCTCCTGTGAGACTGTATTCCTCTCTAAAATCAGCTCAGCTTTGTCCTGTGTCTGCAAGACAAGCAATACAAGTCTATGGAAGGGGAAAAGAGAGCTCTACTGACAAGCTCTATGAGAACTGCAAATTATAGATGAAGCCTTCAGAGCAGAAATCTGCTAAAAAATAAAATAACATAATAAAGTTACATAATAGGAAGAATTTTTTTTCCTGAAAGATCAGCTCAGCTGTGTCCTGTACCTGCAAGACAAGTAATACAAGTCTATGGAGGAGAGGAGGGAGGAGGGAGCTCTGCCAAGAAATTCTGAGAGAACTGCAAATTATAGATAAAGCTTGCAGAGAAGAAATCTGCTAAACAATACCATATAGATGTTATATAATGGGCAGGAATAGTGCTGTTCACACACAGGGCAGCTGAAAAGTCACCTGAAATGACAGGTACACTTTAAAGGGGTACTCTGGCCCTAAGACATCTTATCCCCTATCCAAATGATAGGGGATAAGATGTCTGACGGCGGGGGGTCCCGCCACTGGGGAGCCCCGCAATCTTGCCAGTTCACAAACTGCCGGGTGCCCACCACGGGGCAGGAGTATCGTGACATGACGACTCCGCCCCGTGTGACGTCACGCCCCGCCCCCGCTATGCAAGTCTATGGGAGGGGGCTTGACGCGCTGCCGGCTCACAAACTGCCGGGTGCCAACCACGGGGCCGGAGTATCGTGACATGACGACTCCGCCCCGTGTGACGTCACGCCCCGCCCCCGCTATGCAAGTCTATGGGAGGGGGCTTGACGCCCCCTCCCATAGACTTGCATAGCAGGGGCGGGTGGTGATGTCACACGGGGGCAGAGTCGTGATGTCACGATACTCCGGCCCCGTGGTTGGCACCCGGCAGTTTGTGAGCTGGCAGCGCGGCGTGCAGCTCAAAGAGGTGGGTGCCGAATGCAACATTCGGGGGTCCCCAGCGGCGGGATCCCCGCGGTCAGACCTCTTATCCCCTATACTTTGGATTGGGGGATAAGATGTCTTAGGGCCGGAATACCCCTTTAAATGAATCCATTTTACGAACATAAGTGCTGCAGCCGTCATGGGACCCCCTCTAGAACCCCACTTTTCTTTTCCATGTAATCTGAGCCAGCACAGTTACTGTAATATAAAGAGCAGGGTAGTGGAGCTACCTTTAGAAAAGGGGTCTTTGGTGAAGCAGAAGGATGCCCGCACTCCTAATCATGCCAGCGTACATGCGGCTTCCTAGTTCCTTCTCCTGGAGGGAATCCATGAGTGAAATTCTAGCAGTAGGTTTGCTGCCTGGTAACAATACGAGTGAATTATGCAGTATTCCTCCGCAGGCTTGTTGTCATCCTCACTGTCACCAGGAATGATGTGGTTAAGGAGTAAACTAAAAATAAATTGATCTTACTCTGATGTAGTCGGAGCTCGCTGGCAGTTTCCCTTTTTTAGTATAATTTCCTTCCCAGAAAACTGATTCTCTGCCTTTGTTGTTCTGTCCTCTCCCAGACCAACAACTGCATATCCATCAGTATGTTTTGAAGTGCGGGAGGAAACCCATGCAAACAGAGAGAACAGACAAACTCCTGGCAGACATTGTTCTTGGTGGGATTTGAACCCAGGTCCCCAGCACTATAAGGCAACAGTGCTAATCCCTGAGCCACAATGCTACCCCCAGTTACCCAACATATGTGGGGAAATTTGCTTCTATTCTGACCCCTATAACTTTCTTATTTCTTCTTATACGGGCCTGTATGAGGGATCATTTTTTGCGCCCTGATCTGTAGTTTTGAACAGGACCATTTTTGATTTGATGTGACTTTTTGATCCCTTTTTTTTTTTTTTATAAAATTCGGGAGTTGCAGTTAGTTACTAATTACAGCTCCCAGCATGCCCTGATACAGCCTGTGGCTCAGTAGCTGCCCTAAACAAAAACTACAACTAACAGCATGTTGGACTATATAGTAGTATATAGTATAGGTCAATGTTTCCCAACAAGGGTGCCTCCAGCTGTTGCAAAACTACAATTCCCAAGATGCTGGGAGTTGTAGTTTTGCAACAGCTGGAGGCGCTCTGGTTGGGAAACACTAGTATAGCATATGGTGCATTCTGGGAGTTGTAGGAGTGGTTGGATGAATACCGGCCTTTGCATTTCCGGCATTTTTAATATAAAAATACCGGCTGGGTGGCCAAATTATCGGCTGTGCCAGTAAAATACCAGCCAGGTGGCGACCCTATTTGCAACTGGTCATAACTGAGAAGCAGTAAATTTTGCCAACCCAATGGCATGAAGTCCTGCCATTTTTTTCTAAGGTCTTTTGTTGGCAGACAGGGTTCTGTCCAGTACATGTCATCTGTGCAGCACACAGACCTCTATGTATTTTACCTGGAGGTGATCCAGCTCTCTGTTGGTACAAGGAGCGGATGGCGTGACCAGGACTTATTTTTTCCAAGCAGAACAATTCTAATATTTTAGTGATAGCTTGTTATATAAGATAAGACAGATTGTTTTTATAGCACTGTGTATCCTGGTTAGGGCTTTTACACAAGAATCAATGTGCTGCCATATGGTGACTGGGCACAGATGCCTTGGCATTTTGTACTTATCAAATTCGGTAGAAAAGCTGTGCCACTCTTATCCATTGGCTGTGTGATATACCAGCTCATAGTCCATTCACTTGAAGCCAATAGAATGGTGTTGTGTGAGAATAAAAATTAGAAGGGGTTGTGCCTCTCTATCGCCTCATAGTGCTGTGCAGCCCTATGGTCACCTTGTTGCTGCTTTAGAAAGTAATTTTGTGTTTGCAGGTCTTAAAGGGGTACTCCGCCCCTGGACATCTTAACCCCTATTCAAAGGCTAGGGGATAAGATGTCTAATTGCGGGGGTCCCGTCGCTGGGACCCCCTGTGATCTCCCTGCAGAACCAAGCATTCGTTTAGAACGTTGGCTGCGGCACTGGAGGCTTGTGACGCCATGGCTGTGGAGGGAGGGGGCGTCTATGGGATGGGACGTCGCGACATCATGAGTGGGCGGGGCCATGATGTCACGAGCCTCCAGTGTCGCTTCGCCAGTCCTCGGGCACTGAGTGACGTTCACTTCATGCACCGGATGACTGGGGTGCCGCAGAGGAGATTGCGAGGGTCCCAGCTAGGACCCCTGCGTTCTGACATTTTATCTCCTATGCTTTAGATAGGGGATAAGATGTCTACGGGTGAAGTAGCCCTTTAAATCCTCATATCACAGAAAAAAATAATGCTTCTGTATTTGGCTCACAAATCGCTCTGTTCTGCTGCTCACTCATTCTGACATCCATTGCTCAGGAAGGGGTGTGTCCAAGGCAAGAACTGAGCCCGCCCTCACTCACCATGCATTCACTTCCTTCCTGAGTCTGCTGTGCAGTGTCTCTTCATCCAATCACTGCAGGCTGCTCTGTAACCCCTCCTCTCAGTTTTCATGCTGCAGTCTGATAGACTGGAGTGAGCACAGAGGAGTCCTAGTCCTGCCCTCACTTCCTGGACTTTGTCCCGGCCTGTGCTTCATCTGGGACAAAGATGATGCTGCAGCTGGACAGGATTATGTTCCGGATGATATGGAGACAACTAGTGGTCTTTTTATTATAAGCCATGATTTCTATAAAAAGTTCATTCATGCACACCAGATTAGCAACTGTGGACTTCACAGAAATTCTAATATATTTTTAATTGCCATATCAATAAAGTGATTGCCTTGTAAAATCCGCATGGACGTGCAATTTCAAATCCGATCAAATGTATGTGAATGCGCCCTAAGGGCCCGTCCACACAACGGAAATTCCACCCGGAGATGATTGTTTTCGTGGGATTCTGCTGCACTGTTCACACGGCAGAATTTCCACAATTCCGCACAAGTTCCGTTCAGCAAAGCTTTTCCCAGAACACAGAATTCTGCCAAAATCCAAGCCCCATTGACTTTAGTGGAATTCCGCCGCAGAATTACGCAAAATATAAGACCGGTCTTATATTTTTACGCAAAGCGGAATTTCCACTGAATGGGAATGCGAAATCCCATTAAAATCAATGGGCAGTAAGTTTTGTCTGAATTTCCGGCAGAATTCTTCCGCACGGAAATTCTAGGAGTAAACACTACCGAGTAAACTGAACTGCATTGTCTTCAATTTGGATGGCACATATTCGGAACCTGTAGTGTAAACAGGCCCTAAGGGTAGGGAGATTTATCAAAACCTGTGTAGAGGAAGAGTGGTGCAGTTGCCCATAGCAACCAATCAGATGCTTCCAGATGCCCATAGCAACCAAATGCTTCTTTCATTTTGAAAAAGACCTCTGAAAAATGAAAGAAACGCTGCGATTGGTTGCTATGGGCAACTGCACCACTCTTCCTCTACACAGGTTTTGATAAACCTCCCCACAAATGTACCGTTTTTTGCCTTTAAAAATGATGGTAACTAGGCAACAACGCCATGTCACCAAGTGAAGGCAACTTGTCTGGCAGGGACAGTTCATAGCTGCCCACACAAGAGCAGCCATGTTGCCCATAGCACAACAGCAAACTGAGATTTGACCGGTTGCTAGGGGCAACAAGCTCCATTTTTTTTTGCAGGAGGTCATCCATTTTCTAGGTGCAGACATCAGGGTTATCTCTGTCATTGTCTCTGTTGTCTCCTTCATGTCTCACTTATCTCCTGCCCCATTATGCGCCTTATCTGGATAAATGTCGCCCAGCATTCTTACAAGGAGCTGTCACAGCCCCAGAACCGACTTCATTCCTGACATTCCTGCGACTTGTCTCCCTGCTGCGTCACTCCCTGTTGTTCGTGGCATCTCCTCACATTGTCTTGTCTGACGTACATAGAAGGATGTTAGTATGCGACAGCAATGTGTGAACAAGATGGCGTCATCTTCACTGAAGAACAGGGGTAGCGAGGAATGCTGAGATTTGTAGTTCATCTCAGCTGTTATTACAGGCAGCGCCCACTAGATGGCGCATGTTGACTTAGAAAACGACACACCTTTCCTCACATTACTGAGTTCCAGCCAGGGAGCCTCCAGCTGTTGCAAAACTACAACTCCCAGCATGCCCTGACAGCCGAAGGCTGTCAGGGCATGCTGGGAGTTGTAGTTTTGCAACAGCTGTGGAGCTACAAGTTGGAGACAACTGCGCGGCGAGTTTGTGGCTCATATCTGAGGCGTAGTAAAGTGGAAATGTACAGTATACACATAAAATGACCTAGTATTTACTATAGATATTGTGGGGGACATTTATTAAAGCATTTAGGAGATATCCAGTGCTGAAAAAACGTATCCCCTATCCTAAGCATAGGGGATAAGTTTCAGATCGCGGGGGGTCTGACCGCTGGGGCCCTCCGTGATCTCCTGTACGGGGCCACGGCAGCCCGCGGGAAGTGTGTGTGTGGGGGGGGGGGGGTTGACCACCGCACGAAGTGGCGGCTTACATACCGCCTCATTACAACTCTATGGCAGAGCGCAGTATTGGATAGGGGATAATTTATTAACAGCACTGGACTACCCCTTTAAAATTGTCGCAAAAAAGTCGCATTTTTGTGCATTGCCCTAAGCAAAAAAAGAAATGAAAAAAAAAGAAACTTGCTCACCAAAGCAAAAAGTGATTTTTAACTTGCAGTGGTAAGAGATTTATCAAGTGCGAGAGTCGCAAAATCGCATGAAAAGACCTACTAAATTTACTCCAGCTCATACATGGAGCAGAAAAAGCCACTACCAAAGCAAAAAAATTAAATAAAAAAATTATAATTGCTTACGTGAAAGAAATTTATCAACAGGCCGAAACCAGTTGATAAATAAGTCGCACATAAGCAAAAAAAAAAAATTGTAAGAAAAAAATAACTTAAAAAGGAATATATAGAAAAATGTGCACAATGCGCGGGAATACGGATGTGAACCTGATACTGCTGCACTGTGCACACGGCGGAATTTCCGCAGCGAAAAACATCTGATTCTGGCGTCCGCAGAAACATTGAACCTGATCAATGTTTCTGAGGATTCCACTGGGAAATGCATTGCCGTCTATGGAGACGGCGCATTTCCAAGTGCTGCCGGGCGGACATTCGGGCATTTTCGACCGTGTGAACATGACCTAATACTGCAGTTACTGTACGGATCGTGTACAGAGTCCTCAAAGCAGGTTCACATAGCTTTATCTGGGGCCCCTTATCTCGAGTCTTCTAGTCGTACATTTTATGAGGAAGTGGTTTATTTTGGGGTATTTATCAATTTTTGTTGTGTCGTTTGTGGCTTTTTGCTGTGTTTTTGGGTCTTTCCGCCAAAGTTATAATTTTGGGCGCACGGCCTTTGACGACTTTGGCGCAAATTACATCTCTTCCAGTCACAGCTTTTTTCTAAGTGTGGTCCGGGCTTACTTAGGTTTACGAATTTTGAAAGCCATTTGCGCACAAAATTTGCGACTTTTAGAAAAGTCGCATATAGCAAATCTGTTGCCACTGCACTTTCCTGACTAAATAGTCAACCGGAATAGAAGACTTTTTATTTTTATCTATTTTTGGTTGTCACGCTAAAAAAAGTGCAAAAAAGCCACCGCGCAACACAAATACGACAAAAGTCAACCAAAAAAATATGTCCAATCAGCTTGATGAATCCCCCCCCCCCCAATTACGTGCGCCAAATATGTCAACCCCAATGTTATGGTATGATAAATAGGTCACACGAAAGCAAAACCGAAGCAGGAATAAATGACGTCAAAACGTGCATTCCCACGGCCGTCTGTCCCCGTTTTTTTCCCCCAGTTTAGGTTCCGTTGTTGCTGCTTGTAAACGGATTACAAACGGTTGTAAAATAATCCAAATTTTTTTTTTACAATCCTTTCACATCCGTTTGCACCCGTCTGCGCTCATTTCCATTTTTTTTTTAATACCGAAATGCAGTATTTTTTCAAAAAAACGGTGGAAAACTCTGGTGGAAAACTTTATTTTTTCTTTTTTAAATCAACTGGTGCCAGAAAGTTAAACAGATTTGTAAATAACTTCTATTAAAAAAATCTTAATTCTTCCAGTACTTATTAGCTGCTGAATACTATAGAGGAAATTATTTTCTTTTTTTGGAACAAAGAGCTCTCTGCTGACATCATGACCACAGTGCTCTCTGCTGACATCTCTGTCCATTTTAAGAACTGTCCAGAGTAGGAGAAATTCCCCATGGCAAACATATGCTTCTCTGGACATTTCCTTAAATGAACAGAGATGTCAGCAGAGAGCATGGTGCTCGTGATGTCAGCAGAGAGCACTGTGTTCCTAAAAGAAAAGAATTTCCTCTGTAGTATTCAGAAGCTAATAAGTACTGTAAGGATTAAGATTTTTTAATAGAAGTAATTTACAAATCTGTTTAACTTTCTGGCACCAGTTGATAAAAAAAAGAAAAAAAAAAAGGTTCCACCAGAGTCTTTAAACAGTTTAAACCAGTATTTCCCAACCAGGGTGCCTCCAGCTGTTGCAAAACTACAATTTCTAGCATGTCCGGACAGCCGTTGGCTGTCCGGGCATGCTGGGAGTTGTAGTTTTGCAACAGCTGGAGGCACAAAGGTTGGAAAACACTGGTCTAAACCAATCACAGCTCAGCTTTTATCTGATCAGAGCTAATAAGTACTGTAAGGATTAAGAGTTTTTAATAGAAGTAATTTACAAATCTGTTTAACTTTCTGGCACCAGTTGATAAAAAAAAAAGAAAAAAAAAAAAAGGTTCCACCAGAGTCTTTAAACAGTTTAAACCAGTATTTCCCAACCAGGGTGCCTCCAGCTGTTGCAAAACTACAATTTCTAGCATGTCCGGACAGGCGTTGGCTGTCCGGGCATGCTTGGAGTTGTAGTTTTGCAACAGCTGGAGGCACAAAGGTTGGAAAACACTGGTCTAAACCAATCACAGCTCAGCTTTTATCTGATCAGAGCTAATAAGTACTGTAAGGATTAAGATTTTTTAATAGAAGTAATTTACAAATCTGTTGAACTTTCTGGTACCAGTTGATTTAAAAAAAAAAAAAAAAGTTTTCCACCGGAGTACCCCTTTAATGTCATCCGTTTGCATCCGTTTTTTCAATCCTTTTTTTGATCCGTTTTGACTTCTGAGCACGCTCAGAACAAAAAAAAAAATTAATTAATTGAACAATAACGGATACAAACGGATAACATCCGTTTGCATCCGTCATTGTCCGTTTTTTATTTTTGACAGGAGAAGAACGGGACGGGTCTAGACGGCCGTGTGAACGCAGCCTAAAAGACACACGACCATAATGTCCCTCTGTAAACTGCTGCAAAATATCCCAGACTGTCAGAGACACAACGTATGTTTCCTGTCAGCAGAAACAAGTGTAGCGCCTAGGGACAGACCTGAAGGACCTGGAGAAAAAAAAATAAGAAAGATACAGAAGTGTTTGCGGTGAGGAACAAGGAGGGGAGAAGGAGTGGAGGGAGTGTCAGCGCAGGGAGGAGACAGCTGAGGGTGAGAGGAGAGAGACTGCTGGGTGTGTCAGACTGTGAGAGGCAGCCAGAGAGACAGGCTCCGCTGCTAGGTATGTACTGGGCTCTGCCATCGACTGATTTAGAGTGATGGGGAAATACAAAGGGGACCCTGGCGGAGGGTAATAGACAGTGGGTGTCACAAAGGGGACCCTGGCGGAGTGTTATAGCCAGTGGGTGTCACAAAGGGGACCCTGGCGGAGTGTTATAGCCAGTGGGTGTGATGATGGGGGGGCAGCGTACAATATATAGGGGCCATTGAGAAAGTTACTGCTGTGGACATGTGCTTAGGAGTTTGCAAAGTCTGTGATTTAGCCCTATAGATGAGTGGTCTCCAAATAGCGGCCCTCCAGATGTTGCAAAACTACAACACCCAGCGTGCCCGGACAGCCGTTGGCTGTCCGGGCACGCTGGGTGTTGTAGTTTTCCAACATCTGGAGGTCCGCCTATTGGAGACCACTGATGTAGATGGGCTTCTGGGGCCTGTCCCCTATGGACTGTGCGAGACCAGGAAAGAGTCAGACAATGAATGAGACAGCCTGGGTGTGGAGGTCAGACACATTCTGCTCTCAGCCTGTCTCTCTGGGAAGGAGCCAGACCCGTCTCCCCCCTGACTCTCTTACTCACAAGTACGAACCCCCCTCGCTAGCTCGCTTTAACCCTGTGCATGGTGGGGCGGTCATGCCAGCCTTCCTCTGAAAATGTCACGCATAGGGTGGGCAAGAAGGGTACCGGGCACACTATCTTACTATACCTGCATGATAGATCTACGCTGCTCGGAGAGGGGGGTCATTTACTTTTTGTTGTTGTTGTTGTTTATACCACTGACCGTGTGTATTGCTTATGTAACAAACTCTCTAAAAGCGATGATTCAATCCAGATCTGCAATAAACCACCGCCTCGGTCTGCTCTATATCTAAAGCAGTGTTTCACAACCAGGGTGCCTCCAGCTGTTGCAAAACTACAACTCCCAGCATGCCTGGACAGCCTTTGCCTCGGTCTGCTCTATATCTAAAGCAGTGTTTCACAACCAGGGTGCCTCCAGCTGTTGCAAAACTACAACTCCCAGCATGCCTGGACAGCCTTCGCCTTGGTCTGCTCTATATCTAAAGCAGTGTTTCCCAACCAGGGTGCCTCCAGCTGTTGTGAAACTACAACTCCCAGCATGCCTGGACAGCCTTCGCCTCGATCTTCTTTATATCTAAAGCAGTGTTTCCCAACCAGGGTGCCTCCAGCTGTTGCAAAACTACAACTCCCAGCATGCCTGGACAGCCTCCGCCTCAGTCTGCTCTATATCTAAAGCAGTGTTTCCCAACCAGGGTGCCTCCAGCTGTTGCAAAACTCCAACTCCCAGCATGCCTGGACAGCCTTCACCTCGGTCTGCTCTATATCTAAAGCAGTGTTTCACAACCAGGGTGCCTGCAGCTGTTGCAAAACTACAGCTCCCAGCATGCCTGGACAGCCTCCGCCTCAGTCTGCTCTATATCTAAAGCAGTGTTTCCCAACCAGGGTGCCTGCAGCTGTTGCAAAACTACAGCTCCCAGCATGCCTGGACAGCCTCCGCCTCAGTCTGCTCTATATCTAAAGCAGTGTTTCCCAACCAGGGTGCCTGCAGCTGTTGCAAAACTACAACTCCCAGCATGCCTGGACAGCCTTCGCCTCGGTCTGCTCTCTATCCAAAGCAGTGTTTCCCAACCAGGGTGCCTGCAGCTGTTGCAAAACTACCACTCCCAGCATGCCTGGACAGCCTTCGCCTCAGTCTGCTCTATATCTAAAGCAGTGTTTCCCAACCAGGGTGCCTCCAGCTGTTGCGAAACTACAACTCCCAGTATGCCTGGACAGCCCTGGTTGGGAAAAACACTGATCTATAGTGTCATTCTGCTTTCTAGACAAATATAGGAGATATCGCAGGTAGAAGAAGTATTGAGGGCTGATCACTATGACAGTGCCTATATGGCCTACGGCTGGAGTTGTAGTTTTTGATGGACTGGATATAGATGCGTATATCAAGAAAAAAAAAAAGGAAATCCCTCAATCTGTGGTCTTTAACCAGAACTCTCAGTATAAGATTCGTAGGTGCAGGGGGTTATACAGGATTTTAAAAAGCCAAGCTGCTTTCTTCCATAAAACAGCGCCACATCTGCGCTCAGTTTCTTCCTGGTATTCCAACTTCTCTCCAATGCTGCAATACCACACACAAACTGAAGACAAGAGTGGCGTTGTTTTTTAGAAGAAAGCAGCTATGTTCGTCTAAACCCGGATAACCCCTTTCAGAAGACATTGACTATCCTCCTTTCAGCAACCCTAATGTGCGATTCTTCTATTTTAACTCTCTGGCATCAAACGTGTTTTCTATGCTAGCTCGCGGCTTCATCGCCGTCCTCCTGTTTTGCTTTATTTCCACTGAAAATCTCCTATTCTCTTTGCTTGCCATCTTTTTTGTCTTCAGTGCCATGACAACTGGGTCTACTCTCCAATGCACACCCACTTCTCACCACAATCCTCCTCCTAATCCCACCTCTCCGCACCCTCTGATCTCAGCCTCGGGTACCTCCTCTTAATCTCATCATCTTGTCTTTTTTCGGCAGGACCTGCTGTGATCGCCGGTAGTAGGCCATGGGGGATGTTATATCAAGTCACCTGGACGAAAGTAGACGCCAGTACATATCAGGTAAGTCTCATTCTATAGACGCTTTCTTGTAGAACGTCTTTTATTGAGTTGAGCGCCTTACCAGACTGTGGCGCGTTGTCTTGTTTGCGTGGGTTCCGTATATGAAGTGGCGCTGCCTTGTAGAACATCTTTCCTTGAGGGAATGAGTGGGTGCTGGCGGCCTTCGTAGATTCTTCAGCTCAATGTGATGAATAGCAGGTGTCTGTAGAGAGCTATGAGGAAGCTTTTTCCATTGAAGAACACCTTGATTTAGTGGCTTTTTTTTTTTTTTTTTGCTTTTAAATGACTTTTTGCTTTATTTATATTAAACATGCATTAAATCACGAGGAAAGCATTACTGTCATTTAGAACAACTTATGATATGTTGCTCAGATATGTGGAAAATTGAGATGTTCTGAGACCCGTTGCCTTCAGGAGTTACAGCCCAATGAAGTGGACAGTTGTGTGCGCCTTATTCACCAGCTGTCACTCAAACCTGACCCTTTTTATTGCAGGAGGAAAAAGGTCGCATTTGACGGCCGACTGACCAGTAACTCAGGATCGCAGCGGGTCTCAGGAGTGAGACCCGGTGTCATCTCAACTTTTGACATATCTGGGCAACCTGTCAAAAGTTCTAAATGACAGTGATGCCTAAGGGTGCGTTCACACGGAGTAAATCAAGAGGAATTTATGCCGAAAAATTTACGGGTGGAAAAAATAATTTTATTTTCGCATGAAATTAGCATGCAATTTGCGCGGAATTTACGTGGAATTGCGAGCGGAATAGTGCGCGGAAATTGGGCAGAAAGAAGTGAAAGGTTTTTCATCCATTTCCGTGCGAAAACGATGTCGGGGGCGGAATTTTGTTTTACCATTGACTATTTTTGATTTCTGCTAGCGTATTCCGCTTGAAGAATGAACATGCTCATTCTTCAAGCGGAACGGAATTCAGCGTCGGAATTCAGCTAGCAGAATTTCCGCAGTGTGAACAGGACAGCGGAAAAAACATTCAAGTCAATGGGCAGAGGAGATGTGAATTAATTTGGAGCGGAGAATTCAAGAGGAATTACTCGAGTAAAAAGGGGTTATCCCAATATTAAAAGGCGGATAGGCAATAACTAGCTGATCACAATTTAAATGGGCGCTGTCAGATACAAAATCGCATTTGTTTTCCGTGCGGACATTCTGCACAAATTACGCCGTGTGAACATGGCCTCAGATGCCTTACAGATTCTTTGGCCTCTATATAGCTTGCAGAAATGCTGTCGGAGCCGTGTGGCTTATAGGAAGGTCAGTGCAGGTCACGTCGCTGCGTGTTTCCGTGTACGGTTGCCATACACTTCCCCACACAGTAAGAGCTTCGTATGACGGAGAGGAATAATAGCTAGGTTGGCTTGCGGTGTAATGAGGCTTGACATTGGAGAACAAGGCCTGGGAACTGAGAAACAAGAACGTTCTTGGAGACTTTGAAACCAATCTTGGGATGGGAGGGAAGATTGTCGCGTAATTGCCCGCCGCGATTTCCCACCTATTAAAAGTGAAGGGTATTTGACGGTTGTGTGTCATCCGCCTACAGGCGATATTTCATGATGACTGTAATCTACCCTGTGCAGGAAAGGAGGAGGCGAAAAGTGCGGAGTTATACCGTAGGTACCTTCCCGCCTCTGCTATATCTGCTCATTTTTCTGTTTTCAGGTAAATTTATACGAGAAGGAACTGCCAGGCTCCATAGATTCCAATAGTGGTCGGCGTACCAGCGTAGCATGCTGTGCTATTGTCTTTTTATTTATTTAGTATTGATGAGATAATGAAAACAATGCAAGAAGGAAGCCCTCAAATGGGTACTCTGGTACTGAACAACTTATCCCTTCCCATAAGTGTCGTGTCTCCCCCCCCCCCCCCCCCCCCAGCAATCTCCTGGCTGGTGCCTTGGCTCTTCCATGCACGGAGCTGCACGATGTGGTAGTTGGCATGCCCCCTCAGGCAGGTCTATGGGAGAGTTGGAGATAAACGAGCGTCGTGCATGGGGAGAGCCAGGGCGCTGGTCAGGAGATCGCGGTGGGATGGGAAGGTCCTATTTGGGTGTTGGACCCCCCGCAAGCAGACACTTATCAGGATAGTGGATAAGCTGTTCAGTACCAACCATAATATGGGTGCAATTCCCTGTCTGTATTATTGGCGAAGATCCCAGCCTGACCATGGGTGCAATGACCCAAATGGATAACACAATAAGGAACTATGAGAATTCGGGTAGAAAACATACATGGTGCACATCTACAATCTTGTATAATGATCTGATTGCTTCTTAGCATAATATCAAAAACTAATAGGTTGTTAGTATACGTTTTTGATCAAAAAGTACAAGCCCACTCGCCACGTCAAGGCCACCTGTTTAGAGTGGGTCCCTAACGTCCCTAGCATAAAATGGCGTAGCACTGGGCGGCAACCACCACCGCCGCGACACCAGTGCCCACGGGGTAGGAAACGACCCACTGGCAGAGCGGCCCACAATCTCCTGGCTGGTGCCTTGGCTCTTCCATGCACGGAGCGGCACGATGTGGTAGTTGGCATGCCCCCTCAGGCAGGTCTATGGGAGAGTTGGAGATACACGAGCGTCGTGCATGGGGAGAGCCAGGGCGCTGGTCAGGAGATTGCGGTGGGATGGGAAGGTCCTATTTGGGTGTTGGACCCCCCCAGCAAGCAGACACTTATCAGGATAGGGGATAAGCTGTTCAGTACCAACCATAATATGGGTGCAATTCCCTGTCTGTATTATTGGCGAAGATCCCAGCCTAACCATGGGTGCAATGACCCAAATGGATAACACAATAAGGAACTACCGGTAAGATGGTAGAAGTTTATGGCATAAGATCTGCAGTGGGCCATGGGCAATGGGTCGGAGCATGGGAACATAGCTGATATGAGATCTGATAAGACTTAACATTTTAAAGCAAATTTTGGAACCATAGCATGCCCTGTTGGTGCTGTTTTTTCTATTGACTTTTTTTTTTGTTGTTTGTTATATATTTTTACCCATTGGCCCATAAACACAATGGGAGTCTGTGTTACACGCTGATGCTTTTAGTAGAATAGCATAACAGTATAAGAGACAACATAAAGATTCTGTGTGCGGTAGGTAAGGAGTAGAGATGAGCGAACTTACAGTAAACTCGATTCGTCACGAACTTCTCGGCTCGGCAGTTGATGACTTATCCTGCATAAATTAGTTCAGCTTTCAGGTGCTCCGGTGGGCTGGAAAAGGTGGATACAATCCTAGGAGACTCTTTCCTAGGACTGTACCCACCTTTTCCAGCCCACCGGAGCACCTGAAGGCTGAACTAATTTACACAGGAAAAGTCATCAACTGCCGAGCCGAGAAGTTCGTGACGAATCGAATTTACTGTAAGTTCGCTCATCTCTAGTAAGGAGCATTTAGACTTTACTTAAAATTCTGCTCTATTCACGTGGCTGATCAAAAACCATCTTTTATGTGCTCCTGCTTACTTTAATGGTGAGCAGTGGATTCTGGGAATGCTCATTGAAGATCATTCTCACCAGGATTGATCAAAGAGAATATATGTTGTTGTTTTTTTTTGCTTCTATTACAAACAAGTCTTGTCTTTCATCAGGTTTCCGTGAGATCATCCGGTTTTATTCTTATTTACTTTATGCACATGTGACCGACGTCTATATCCAGTTTGGTTATATCTGGAGTCGTGGTATACATGATATAATATGGGGCCATGAATGTTCCCTCATTACTGGATCTGCAGAATGTTAACCAATAATGTACTATAGGCAGCCACACAGATACAGAGGTGTCTAGAGCAGTCTTTCCCAACCAGTGTGCCTTCAGCTGTTGCAAAACTACAATTCCCAGCATGCTGGGAGTTGTAGTTTTGCAACAGCTGGAGGCACACTGGTTGGGAAAGACTGCTCTAGACGCCTCTGTATCCATGTGGAGTGTTTGTACCCATAATCCTTGTCCAGTCTATGGATGCACAGGTTGACCTCCTCAAGTGTTAAAGGGGTACTCAGATACTGAAAAACGTACCCCCTATTTATAGGATAGGCGATAAGTGTCTGACCCTGGAATCCCCTGCGATCTTCTGCCTGGCGCTCCGGCTCTCCCCATGCACGAAGCAGTGGCTGACATGCCCCCTCCATGCATCTCTATGGGAGAGCCAGAAATGCGCAACGCTGTATCTCCGGTTCTCACATCGAGATGCATGGAGGGGGCGTGTTGACCACCGCTTCGTCACCGTTCAGTGCACTGAGCGTTGGTTGCTCAGTGCATAGGGAGAGCTGGGGCCTCTGGCAGGAGATTGCTGGTGGTCCCGGCCACCACATCCCCCGCACTCAGACACTTCCTGTGGATAGAGGATAAGTTGTTTAGTACCAGAGCACCCCTTTAAAGGGGTACTCCGGTGAAAACCTTTTTTCTTTTAAATCAACTGGTGGCAGAAAGTTAAACATATTTGTAAATTACTTCTATTAAAAAATCTTAATCCTTCCTGTACTTGTAAGCTGCTGAATACTACAGAGGAAATTCTTTTCTTTTTGGAATGCTCTCTGATGACATCACGAGCACAGTTCTCTCTGCTAATGTTATTATAATAACACTTTATTTATTGTTGTCCTTAGTGGGATTTGAACCCAAGTCCCCAGCACTGCAAGGCAGCAGTGCTAACCACTGAGCCACCATGCTGCCCTTAGCTTACATCTGCTATGCATGGTTGCTAAAATGGACAGAGATGTCAGCAGAGAGCAAATGTGCTCGTGATGTCATCAGTGTTCCAAAAAGAAAGGAATTTCCTCTGTAGCATTCTGCAGCTACTGGAAGGATTAAGATTTTTTAATAGAAGTAATTTGCAAATATGTTTAACTTTCTGCCACCAGTTGATTTAAAAGAAAAAAGGTTTTCACTGGAGTACCCCTTTAAGTTCATACTGCCTTTGTGCTCCGTCCTTTTTATTTTTTATTTTTTTTTGTGCCGAACAGACCCAGAATGGCTCTGAGCACAACTGACACCTCAGGGTCCTGACGGATCCCATTGACTTCAATGGGGTCCGTCGGGGATGCAGCATTTTAAAGGAGTTGAGCCGAGAAACAAAATAGAAAATTCGGACATGCAGTCTTTTTTTCCCCGCTCAACTCCCTAACCTGGGTTCACACATTGTATTTCACATTGTATGATCAGTATTTGGAGTGAAAACCAGGAGTAAGTCTAAATCACATCTAGTTGACACCAGTCTGTTCTGGGAAGTAGATTTTATTGTGGTGTCCCGGTACAGGACCTGGTCCTGTCCAATGTGTTGAGTCCCCTCAGCTAGAGTTCCTCCATCTCCACAGGGCTCTCCTGCAGGGCTTGCCCCTTGGTCGCCTGATATAATTGTGTTTATATGTATATTATTTAATGTATAGGTAAGATAAATGTATAGGACCTTCCTGGGTCATGTGATCTACAGTTGTGAATGTACAGATGTTTAAGGACCTTCCTGGGTCAAGTGATGTACGCAGAGTTCACTGGGTTCAGGACCTACAGGTTTGCTGGCCAATGAGCTTAGTTCAGCCTCCTTAGTATATAAGGGGCTGTAGCCACTAGATTCTCTCTCTTAGTTACGGACTATCAACCAAGCCCAATCAGCACATCTCAATTCATCTCAACTAGGCCAAAGCCTAAAGGACCAGCAGCCACTAAAACTGTGAGTTATAAAGCTCAATCTACCAATCCTGTGTGACTACTATTCTACTCAAATCTTATAATTAGTAGCACGATGGCCTGCATAAAGCTCATTACTACAAATTCCAGCAAAGCCTGTGAGGAACCTGCATCCCGGTTACCTCGAGAGACACTGTATAATTGTAAAGACTGTTTGCATAAAAGTTCAGGTAAAAGATTCCAGTTATCTCATAAAATCTGCTGTGGACATTCAGTTTATACTATACTTCTCCTATATTAAAGGAGATGTCCGGTGCTCACTTTTCTTATTTTATCCGTTCCGGGCTGAAAAAGAAAAGAAAACAAATTTTCTCTTACCTGCCTAGGCTCCCCCAGTGCTTCAGTACAGGTGTTCGGCCCCCGGGCTGTATTCTTCTTACTTCCTGTTAGCCTGGCACGTCACATGGAGCTTCAACCTATCACCGGCCGCAGCGATATCCCGCCTCGGCCAGTGATAGACTTAAGCTCCGTGTGACGTGTCGGGCTAACAGGAAGTAAGAAGAATACAGCCCGGGGACCGAACACCTGTACCGGAGCACTGGGGGAGCGTATGCAGGTAAGAGAAAGCTTATTTTCTTTTTTTTTTTGCAGCCCGGAACGGATACAATAAGAAAAGTGAGCACCGGACATGTCCTTTAAGCAAACCTCACCCTGGCGTCATGACAAGTAAGGGTTACTACCACCAGACCCTGTTGCACCATTGCCTCACCCCTACACCACATAGCGTTAAGGCCAGGTTGATTTGTCTAGTAATTCGGAATAGTTGCCATCCGATATACAGGTGTCTGATGAAAAGATGTTACATGCAGAGTTTTTCTGATCTGGCAGGACCATGCCGGAGGGTAGCTATGCCAGATGGTCCGTAGGTCCGGTGCTGTGCCCCATGTCGGCCATTGTGGCAATGGATAAGAAGCCAGATGTGAAAGGTCCAGCTTGTTGCATGTAGGATTCTCATCCAGGATGGCTTTTGGGTCGCGCCTGACCTAAGTAAATCCTCTAGTGCTAGAGTCATTATATAATAATAATTAATAATAATAATAATAATAATATATTATTATAATAATAATAATATTATCATCTAATATTTATATAGCACCAACATATTCTGCAGCTTGTACAGACATTGTTTTCACTCACATTGCTCCTTGTCCCCCATTGGGGCTCACAATCTAAATTCCTAATTCACCTATCAGTATGTTTTGGAATGTGGGAGAACATACAAACTCCTTGCAGATGTTGTCCTTGATGGTATTTGAACCTTAGACCCCAGCGCTGCAAGGCAACAGTGCTTACCATATAATAGCATTTTGGCACTACATTGTTATTATGATTCCCATGCAAGAACAGAGACCTTCTATTAGACCAGTCTTTCCCAACCAGTGTGCCTCCAGCTGTTGCAAAACTACAACTCCCAGCAGTCTTGGTGCTGTAGTTTTGCAACAGCTGGAGACACACTGTTTCAAAAACACTGGTCTAATAAGGACTATTTCTTTACACATTGTTAGATCCTTTACGATTGTGTAATCCCCAAAATCGCAGTCGTCATCTCTACCCGTCCTGAACCACAGTCATTCAGGGTTTCAGAACAGTGACAAAGGTTTAAATCCCGAATTTCGACAGGGCGGCTCCTGCCAAATTATTAGGCTTTGCAAGTGATTTGAAGATTGTAAACCCCAGTGTGTTTCTATTAGTAATAGGAATTGTTGAAGAAGGGGGAAGTATTTTGGAGCACCACGTAGTCAGTAAGAGATTTGTAAGGAGGGGGGGGGGGGAGCGCCAGACATTTCCATGGGTTAGGGCAGGATGCAGAGGACGGAAATTCCAGGGTATGGATGGGGAGGGGGAGGTGACTTTATTTGTGCAGACTAAAGGAACGTCTCGGGATCCCCAGCAGTTTTACCCCATAACATTTTTGTGCAGCACATTCCCCGTATAGGTGACTAGGATTATCACATTTACAGAAGAGATGCTTGAAACAAATAAAACAGAGAGAAAAAAGTAAAACTTCTTGATAAGTATTTGTAAATAAAGTAAAAAGTTACATTAAATTAAAAGGAATCTGTCGTAGAGTCCTCGGCCTGTCAGATGCCCTCATACCTGCAGAGTCCTCTGCCCATCAGATGCCCTCATACCTGCAGAGTCTTCACCCATCAGATGCCCTCATACCTGCAGAGTCCTCTGCCCGTCAGATGCCCTCATACCTGCAGAGTCCTCTGCCCGTCAGATGCCCTCATACCTGCAGAGTCCTCTGCCCGTCAGATGCCCTCATACCTGCAGAGTCCTCTGCCCGTCAGATGCCCTCATACCTGCAGAGTCTTCACCCATCAGATGCCCTCATGCCTGCAGAGTCCTCTGCCCGTCAGATGCCCTAATGCCTGCAGAGTCCTCTGCCCGTCAGATGCCCTAATGCCTGCAGAGTCCTCTGCCCGTCAGATGCCCTAATGCCTGCAGAGTCCTCTGCCCGTCAGATGCCCTAATGCCTGCAGAGTCCTCTGCCCGTCAGATGCCCTAATGCCTGCAGAGTCCTCTGCCCGTCAGATGCCCTAATGCCTGCAGAGTCCTCTGCCCGTCAGATGCCCTAATGCCTGCAGAGTCCTCTGCCCGTCAGATGCCCTAATGCCTGCAGAGTCCTCTGCCCGTCAGATGCCCTAATGCCTGCAGAGTCCTCTGCCCGTCAGATGCCCCTATGCCTGCAGAGTCCTCGGCCTGTCAGATGCCCTCATACCTGCAGAGTCCTCTACCCATCAGATGCCCTAATACCTGCAGAGCCCTCTGCCCATCAGATGTCCTAATGCCTGCAGAGTCCTCTGCCCGTCAGATGCCCCTATGCCTGCAGAGTCCTCGGCCTGTCAGATGCCCTCATACCTGCAGAGTCCTCTACCCATCAGATGTCCTAATGCCTGCAGAGTCCTCTGCCCGTCAGGTGCCCTTATACCTGTAGAGTCCTCTGCCCATCAGATGCCCTTGTGCCTGCAGAGTCCTCTGCCCATCAGATGCCCCTATGCCTGCAGAGTCCTTCGCCCACCAGATGCCCTCATACCTGTAGCGTCCATCGCCCATCAGATGCCCCTATACCTGCAGAGTCCTTCGCCCACCAGATGCCATCATGCCTGCGGATTTGCTCAGGACGACTCTGTAGCAGAATTCAATGGCGGGCAAGGAGGGGATGAGATTTTTTTGAGATCTCGTTCACAAAGTTTTACCACAAATATTGACCCGCAGTGCGGATTTCTAAATCTGCATCATGTCACTTTTTTTGGTGCCAGTTGGCAGATTTTGTTGTTTTTCTCTTTTTGCCTACCCATGGATCTACAGCAGATACCAATAGCTCTGTACACGTGAATGCTCAGTGCAGCCAAGTGAACATGTGTTAGGAATGGAGAAAATGTATGCCAGGCTCCTCTGGCGGAAGCCTTTCTCGAGTAGTTGACCAATCCTTCTCATCTGTCAGGGTAGGAGAAAGGAGCCTCCTATTATGACGCCTGGTTTTGCCCCCCCCCCCCCCCCAGGACAAAAGGTCTGGTGTATATTCCCCTTTGATTTCCATGACCCATTGGTCAATACCCTTCTCCATTCATTTGCTGATAATTCTGTTCCCTAGAAAGGGGAGTGGGGCCCCCTCTCTCCATGAGCCCAATAGCAGCCGTATGATCTACCGGTAGGTACGCCCTTGGTCAGGGGAGAGTCAGAAGGCCCTAGATTTCACAGATCAGCTGAAGGGGCTACATGAAGGCCGTACGTACCATATCGACAGACCATGCGGCTGCTATGGGGCCCTTGGAGAGAGGGGGCCCCATCATGGTTGGTCCCATTCCTTTTTTGTATTGTAAGAAACTGTACAGAACTAATCTCGTTAAAGAGGTACTCCGGCCCCAAGTCACGCCCCCTCCCATAGAATTGCATTGAGGGGGCAGGGTGTGATGTCACACGGGGCGGAGTTGTGACATCACGATATTCTGTCCCCTTGGTCGGGAGGCATAACACTGACACCCTCCAGCGCTTCCTGCAGTGCTTACAGGTGGGGGCTGCATGCTAGATTGCGGGGGTCCCCAGCGGCGGGACCCCCGCGATCAGACATCTTATCCCCTATCCTTTGGCTCTATAGAGGAGGCCAGTCATGTGATCTGTGCATGACTTGATTTGTAAATTACTTCTATATAAAAATCTTAATCCTTCCAGTACTTATCAGCTGCTGTTTAATACAGAGGAAGCTCTTTTCTTTTTGAATTTCTTTTCTGTCTGACCACAGTGCTCTCTGCTGACACCTCTGTCCATTTTAGGAACTATCCAGAGTAGGTGCAAATCCCCATAGCAAACCTATTCTGCTCTGGACAGTTCCCGACATGGACAGAGGTGTCAGCAGAGAGAACTGTGGTCAGACAAAAAAGAAATTAGTATACAGCTGCTGATAAGTACTGGAAGGATTAAGATTTTTTTTTTTATATAGAAGTCATTTACATATCTTTTTAACTTACTGGCACCAGTTGATTTAAAAAAAAATATATATATTGTTTTCCACCGGAGTACCCCTTTTTATTAAAGATTTAAGTAAGATCAACAACCTCGTATTTCCGTGTTAGATGTCACTATTAGAGATGAGCGAACTTACAGTAAATTCGATTCGTCACGAACTTCTCGGCTCGGCAGTTGATGTACTTATCCTGCATAAATTAGTTCAGCTTTCAGGTGCTCCGGTGGGCTGGAAAAGGTGGATACAGTCCTAGGAAAGAGTCTCCTAGGACTGTATCCACCTTTTCCAGCCCATCGGAGCACCTGAAAGCTGAACTAATTTACGCAGGATAAGTCATCAACTGCCGAGCCGAGAAGTTCGTGACGAATCGAATTTACTGTAAGTTCGCTCATCTCTAGTCATTATTTACAGGCTCCCGGAAGGAACTGTTTCTCCCTGCGGAGATCTAGCTGGTAGGACTTCTTTAGGGCAATGCACCTTGGGAAAAAAGTTGCAAAATAGCTCTCCTCCAGAAGGAATAAGAGTGTCTGTCTGTTTACCCACACAGATATGATCAGCAGACAAATCATTCCCATCATTACAGAACAAAACCCTTTGTGCCCTACAATGGCGCTTTACAGCTTTATTACCGTCCTAATCCCACAACTGGAGCGATAAGAGTGATAAGAAGGTCGTAAAGTTTTTCGCAGGTCAGATAGTTTTCGTACCTGAAGTAACCGATCACTTTACGCTTTTACATGTAGCGCTTATCACTACTGTACAACAAGTCACCGCGGCCTCTGTAAAGTGTATATAACCTATGCGGTAAAAGGGCCTATGTGCAAGCACGTAACCCTACACCACTTTTTCCCAACCGGTGTGCCTCCAGCTGTTGCAAAACTACAACCCTCAGCATGCCCGGACAGCCTTCGGCTGTCCGGGCATGCTGAGGGTTGTAGTTTTGCAACAGCTGGAGGCACACCGGTTGGGAAACATTGCCCTAAACACTCGGCGGAGCATAGGGTCTCTTGAATTTGCGACGTGTGTATCATTTAAAACATTTTTTTTTTTCTTCTTACTTGTGTTTGATGCGGCTCAAATCGTAAATCGTATCATCGCTCCGTTAATTAGTAATGGAATTCAGTGGCTGTTGCTATGGTAACAAGATGAGGTTGTAACAAAGAGATAATAAGTTCATTACTCTTTTCCTTTCATGTTTTAATTTTGTTTTGATTAAAAACAACGTTACCTTTTTTTAGTGTTTTATTTTTTTATTTTTTTTTAACGCTATGAGTTTTTCCGGCATGACTTTACATCACTGTCGGAGGTTTCATTCAGCGCCTCTGTACTTCAGAGAATCCCAGACTAAAGAGTTCAGCATGCTGTGCGATTTTTGTCCAGAAAAATGGCGGAAACTGGATGGACCCCATTCAACCTCAAGTCAAGGGGTGATCCATCTGGTGTTAGAAATTCTCTGATCAAAGCTGAGTAAATACTTGCTATTAGTTGGGGTTACTTCATGCTTTTCTTATCTCTCTCTCATCTTTGCTCTCCACTCCTCTGCGGATTCTCTCTGCTATTCCGGAGCTTCACCTCCTCTGAACTTGCTCGGATCTGTACTCTGAACTCCACACAACTCCTCTCAACTCCTCTACTACTACTCTCCTACTCTCCTCCACACAGGAAATGCCACCCCTTATAAGGGAAGGCTAAACTAAAGCCCATTGGCCAGGCAGCTGTGGATCATAGAGTTGTCTGTATCCCCTTTAGGATTTACAATAAAGTTACACCCCTTTAGGATTTACAATAAAGTTACATACAAGTAATAACATAACACCTTACACAAAAGTTTAGTCTAGCCCTCAGTCATCCACTCTCACATACCCTGACTAAGCATGAGGTTGCTAGGTAACATACTTAAAGCTACAGACACCTAATAACGGATTGCTAAGTTATAACAGTGCAAATACACATAAGAAATGGTTGAGTCCCTGCAGGGGAGCCCCCAGGACACTGGAGGTCTCAATCTGACAGGGCCTACAATACCTTGACACAATGTACCTGTACTGGGACACCAAAGAAGCTTGATAACAGGAGAAAGAGAAGGATTTTTGCCTAATAAGACATATAAAAAAGTTTCTTATGGTGTATTCTTGTTAATGTTGCAGCAGAATTTCATTGAATGGGCCCTTACAGTGTATATTTTCATTCGATAAGTCATACCATGGCAGCTGTAGTTCCATACCGGTCAGCCTGCTTTGATCCCCAGTCACTTACCATTTACCACTAAAGTTACTACAGGCCTTTTAGTCTTGCCCCATCCGTTATGAATCGCCCTGTATATTCTGCAGTGTACCTCCAGATGTGGTGGCTGCTGTACGCCCAGCAGATGCTTTCAATAGATTTATGGACTGTTCTTGGTTCAATGAAAATGTTCTCAATTAAACCTCACTATGTGGTTGGATTAGAGAAATGATTCTGATCCTTATGGAGATGAGTTTACAGAAGTAATCTTTACACTTTCCATGATGTGGCTACCATTAATAAGCCATTGTTAGGCTATCCTTGCATGTGACGTCCTGTTCCTTATTGATGGTTAAAGAGCCGATCTACATTATATAGTCACACAGTGTTTTTTTTAGATAGAAAAATCTGCTACAGACCCTTGGATCGCTGTATGCCTTAGATCAGTGGTTTCCAAACGGAGGCCCTCCAGATGTAGCAAAACTACAAATCCCAGTAGGAGTTGTCTCATCACCTGATCGGTTCTATCAATCTCTGATTGATAGAACAGATTCATCTAGAATGAATTGTTTTGCACCAGGTATTTCTCCATGTTAACATTTGTTGTTGAAGGGAAAGATTATAAGCAAGTTATAAAAAGTGAAGAAAATATTAATGTGTACCTGTAATATCACAGAGAAAAAATGATGCTTCTATATGTTACTAACTAGGTCATGCAGATGATTTACATGTCTTTTTTATGTGCCTAGCTTCTGTATTTGGCTCACAAACCTCTCTGTTCTGCTGCTCACTCATTCTGACATCCACTGCTCAGGAAAGGGCGTGTCGGAGGCAACCACTGAGCCCGCCCTCACTCACCATGCATTCACTTCCTCCCTGAGTCTGCTGTGCTGGGTCTCTTTATCCAATCACTGCAGGCTGCTCTGTGACCCCTCCTCTCGTTTTCAGACAGGAGTCTCATAGACAGGACAACAGAGAGCACAGAGGAGTGCTAGTCCCGCATTCACTTCCTGGACTTTGTCCCTGCCTGTGCTTCAGCTGGGACAAATATGGTGCTTCATCTGGACAGGATTATGTTCTGGATGATATGGGGACCCCTAGTGGTCTTTTTATAAGCCATGATTTTTTATAAAAAGGAGGTAAATTTTTCCAAAATACATTAGAAAGGTTAATGTTTTGCCAAGATGTTTTTGAATTTGACAGTGGCCATTTTGATATATTTGCAGAATATAATCCCTCATTGGAAGCTAACATGCACCCCTTTCCACCCATACAGCAATAACCTCCCCCCCCCCCCCCCCCCTAATGTTATTCCGGTAAATATGTGCAATCAGATGATATATACATAAACTCTGCCGTTCAGTACTGAAGACATCTGCTCCTCGCTTCGCTCATGTTTGTGAAACAGTCAGTGGCAACGCCAGATTCCAATGAGCCACGCTGTCAGATGAAATGTCAGCGCACACAATGAACATTAACTATCGGATATCCAGCGCTATACTGCTGTGTTATGACATAGCTGAATAGTGAGAGTTCTGTTCTCTTGTAACGCCTGGATAGTTACGTGTATTAAAGGGAAAGTGTTATCAGAAATCTTCCTATAGTATACATTGAGTTTTTATGTTGAAGATATATATTTTTTTTTTATTTTTTTTTTTCTCACATTTTCCATATTCCTTTTATATATTGTATTATAAAATTATCCTGAAACCTTGCAGTTCTGACTCTGGGCACTAGGCCTAAAAATTAGGGCTAGTTCACGCAGTTGTTGGGCGCCGGTAAATTGAGCTCCGTCAGTCTTTTTGAAGAACGGGAGTTGAGCAAAGAAATAATTTGCATGTCCTATTTTTCTCTGCTCAACTTCTGTAAAACACACCCTACGGACCCTATTCAAATCCATGGGATCCCTCCGGACCCAGCGATGTCTGTTGTGCTCCGACCCGTGCATGGTCAGTTTGGCGCAAAAAAATAAATAAAAAAGAGCCGAATGAACCCTGAATGGGTCGAAGCTCAACAGCAGTGTGGATTTAGCACAAGCTGCTACTTTGTTTTGTCTGTGATGATAAGGAGGAGGCTGCTGGAGAATGATCAGTACAGCATTACCGCAAATGGTGACACCAGTAGATAGATAAGACTCGATCATTACAATAGCCGAAGCTCAGAGCTCCGCCTCCTCCCAGGGCTTGCTGGGACTTGCAGTAGATTTGGACAATTTTAGTGCAGGCCGCTCTGACTTGACAATAGATGACTGTGACTGACTTGACTTGAGACTGACTAAGCTGTGACTGTAGCTTACTTGTAGACTTGAAGGCTTGTGGCTACAGGATGGACTTGAGGCCTCCTATGGACTCCAGACTCTAGGACTTGACTACACTGAATCTCAGCAAAGACTTAACCGGAAATCAAGAGCATAAGAGAGAGAGAGCTAGCTCCACCCAGGCTTTATATGGGGGAGACTAGGAGGGGTCCCATAGGTCACCCTTGGGTCACATGATCACTAATACCTCACGGGGCTACACTCACATGACAACTCACATGACAACTGGTGATCACATGTTAACATTTCTTAAAGCAACAACACTCATATATACATTTTACAGTATAACACATGGCAGAAAATATATGTACATAAGGGGACAGGTGTCGGGGGCCCAGGGGACACTGCAGGGAGGCTGCCTGACAGGGCAGCAAGGGTACAGGGGTATAACTCCTGTACTGGGCCACCACACTAGTGTGAACCCAGTCTTATAGTAATTGAGGTTGCATTAGGACTCTGGTAATATATCAGTAATCCCGATGGACTCTATTACAGTCAATGTGGTCCGTTGGGTACCGCGTGTTTCTGTCATCTAAGCTTACCGTACACCGTGTGTTTTCCATGGCAGATCACACTGACACTTAAATGCTTATGGAGGAAGGCCGAGCCTGTTGGGGTCATACATGCGGTTTTCTGTAGTTCTTGTGTATTTTTTTACTATTTTGCATTTGGTTATGTGTCATTTTCCTCCCCTTATATACCATGTACCATGTGCCGTGTTCTAAGCAACCGCACCCGTGCCAGGTATACACACCGCCATTCATGGCCCGTACACAGAAGCCTCCTGTATGCTCACATCCCTGCCAGAGAAGAGGTTAACTGCAGAGGCCGGTGTTTGGTGTAAACTGGTTTTGTTTGTTTTAGGAGTCCTTTAGACTATTTTGGAGGCGGTGGCAATGTCCCGGGTCCTGGCCGCTGGGCCTGTCATAAGATCCCTTGTGCATCGCGTCACAATGACACCTCTGTTGCACCGAGTGATCTCGCTGTTTGTGTATGCTTTATTATAGGACGATTAAGAAATTTCGGGGAGTGGTGGAAATATTTAGTAATGTAAGAACTGGAGTTGAGAGCACTGGTTGGGTTTTTGTTGACTGATAACACGTAAAAGATAATGTGAGATCTGTATGGGAAAAGCAGGTGGCGGTGTATTCAGTGAGCTGTGACCGGGGCCCCTACCTGTGACGTGATTCCATATCTAGGAATTGTGTGTCGCCAGAGGCTGCCGTCCTTGACGCCATTGTCAATGTGAGAGTTAATCTGAAGGAGGTTCTGCAGCTACCTGGTCACATGTCTCCTAGATGAGAACTCCATAACCTTTCTTGCATGATGTCTCATCCAAATAGCAATATGGATTGGATCAGTGGTCTTTAAACGGCATACCTCCAGATGTTGCAAAACTACAACTCCCATCAGCTGTCCGGGCATGCTGGGAGTGGTAGTTTTGCAACATCTTGAGGGCCACCATTTGGACATCCACTGGATTAGATGGATCAAAGGGTTGAATGTTATGGTGTAGTTGTTGCGTGCAGCAGCGGATTATAGAGCAGCGTGTTTCATTGTCTTATTAATACTCGGGGCGTCAGTCTGAGCCAATACTGCGATCTATTGTTACTTAAAAGAGATCTCTACTCTTGCACCGGGTATTTACAACATTCCGCAATGTAACGATACTATGTAAACCGCAAATCTCTGTAAATATTTTGCTCTTATTCATCTTGTTTTGCGTTTTAATTGCCCGACGCCCGATTCGCGTAGAACGGTGATGTCGAGAATTCCGTCAGCTTGCCGAGAGCAGGGCATTGTGGGAGCTCAGGCAACCACCACAGCTGAAAGGTCACGTGATTGGCCTTGGACTACATGCCAAGATGGAACCAAACATTTTAATAAAATATAAAAACATTTTTTAAAGTGTACCTGTCGCTTAAAAAAAAAAAAAAAAAAAAAAAAAAAAAGTTTTCACATGTCCTAGAGAGAAGTGAAAAGTTTTGATTGGTCTAAGTGTTGAGACCCCAACCAGATGTTAGAATCTCGTATAGCCTGCTCTTCTCCTGGCTTATTCTAGTGATCCGTCGAGGTCTGAACACTCAGACCCCGGCCGATCAAAACTTTCGACTTGTCTTTTCTTTTTTTTTTTTAAGTGACAGTGGCTATTTATTTTTTTATATATATAAATAAATTAAAAATATGTACATTCACTTTTGGTGTGAATGGTGACAACATCGAGACATAGCTGCTGGCTTCTGGCTGGCCGGGCATGCTGGGAGTTGTAGTTTTGCCACATCTGGAGGTCCACAGTTTGGATACCACTGCTGTAATATCTAGCGGGTTGTGAGTTGGACTAGATTGCTATAGAACAGCCTGAAGCCTGCTGACTGGATTTACAGGAATACCAGTGCTAAAGGCTGTGATGCCAATAACATTGTCATAGGTTAGTTATTTTAGCAATTTCATAATACATACTAATAGGCTCGACTAAGGAGAACTAAAGACAGGCCAGGTCCCAAGTATTCTGCAATCCTTGATCCATTGTTAGTATTCTATCACATCACTCGGTTGGTTGATGCCCACAGATGTTGCAAAACTACAACTCCCAGCATGCCCGGAGTGTCATTGTTGCTTTTCCTCTCTCACAAAGTTTAGGTAGAAAGACCGGGCAATGCTTTATACTCTCCTAGTCCTCAGTAAAAGTACATAATACTGCCCCTAAAGGTAAGCTCTGGCCCAATAAGATAGCATAGACTGTGGTATCTGCTCCAACATAGCAATAATAAACACCTTAGCCAGACATTGGTCAAGGAGACCCCCTACTAAACTTATGTGGTGACACGAGGGTGCAAGATATACTTGTCAAATCATGACGCCAGTGCACTGTTAACCTACACGGTCAAAGGTGGAGACAGCTTCTCCTGGGCCAGGTGCGGGGCAATAAACACACCGATGCCAGGTTACGGATAACTGTCTTTTTAATTAGGCAGGAGCAGATGGTATAACACTCACAGTACGTGGGAGCCCTGTGGCTTTGCTGGGACTTATGGTGCTTTTTACCCACTAGAATTGACTTGCTATTAGATATGACAGACTTGAGACTTGGCGATATCCCACGCTGACTAGGGTTCTGCTAAGGTCCAATTTACTGACACCGCCAGGGTAATAACTCACCAACTCCTGCGCAGGGAACACTTGCAGAATGGAGGGGTTGATAAGAGATTTTCTTTAGGCTTCCCTTGGAATCACCCCACACTTCTTCCGACTCCTTTCCACACTGCAGCTCACATGAAGCTCTGCACACAGCAGAAACTGAAACTAAACTCTGGGGCAACTCCTCTCCACCTACACTATATACAGGGCAATCAGGGTTACATGGGTACTCTACATCATACCTCCTCACAGATATCCAGTACATTCCTTAAAGGGGTTGTGCGCTGTCCGGCCTTTCGGAGCTCCGCTCACAGCGTCCGGAAGTTCATTACTCCAAACGCTGTGTGCGGGCTTCCGTGTTCGCGGCCGCCAGGCGTGACGTCTCGCCTGCCCCCTCAAAGAAAGTCTATGGGAAGGGGGCGCGACCGCTGTCACGCCCCCTTCCCATAGACTTTGGTAGAGGGAGTGGGTGTGACGTCACGAGGGGCCGGCGGCCGCGAACACGGAAGCCCGCACACAGCGTTCGGAATAATGAACTTCCGGATGCTGTGAGCGGAGCTCCGAAAGGCCTGGCAGCGCACAAACCCTTTAAATGGGCCCGGTCAGATACAAAAACTTTTGATATGTTTTAAAGCATGTATAACCAATAGGTTTTGCAATTCCTTTCATTAGAAAATTTTCAGTATTTCATACTGAAAAAGCCAGTCAAACAACTGCCCCCCCCACCCTCTGCCTGCTTGGACACATACCAGTCCTGCTGTGTCCAAGAGTCATCACCTATGTCATGGACACACTTCCTTGATTGACAGCTGTGAGCGCAGGGCTCACAGCTGGAAGAAAAATCCTCCCACTGTCAGCTTGTGTCCCGTTACTGTCAGTGAGGACAAGCTGGGAGTTGTAGTTTTGCTAGGGGAGATGTGAGCAGACAGCATACTGAGGGAGGGGGCGGAGACCTACACAGTGAGACCACGCCCCCTCCCTTTGAGAGGAATTCAGACTAGTGAGCTAAATTAAAAGTGTAATAAAAAAAATAAATAAAGGTTCTAGACACAAAAAATTAGATGTCCATGGTCAGGATTAGGTACTGAGTGATATATTTAAAAAAAAAGTTTTTTGTTGGATCTGACGGGTACGCTTTAAAGTGCAACATAATATAAATTAACAGAACAAATATTACAATAAATATCAAAGCAGCACCTGAAGCAATGTTTACCTTACAGGACACACTCCGGTACTGGGACACCACACTTACATAAGTTATCAGCTTTCTAAACAATGAATTGATGTCCATTGGTTGGAGGCGATCAGTTTGTTAAAGGGAAAACTCTGGTACATAAGTTCTTATCCCCTATCCTTTCCGGTCACTGTAGAGCGCTGAATTACAATGCAGGTTAGTGAGCGGAGTAGATAAGTGAGTTCTTCCTGATTTTAATAAGGCGCTTTAGGGGGGGGGGGGGAATAATCCATTAATAAATCTAGCTGTAGGAAGTGGGAATTCTATCAGAAATTGCTGTGAGAACGATGGAGTGAGGATTCTTCTCATTGTCATCTGGGCTCTCGGGGTAGGTTCTCTCCCCAGGGTCTGGGCGTGGACGGTAATTGAGGGCTGTCGTCATTTAATGAGCAGGCGTGTGGTGGAGTATTGGCACAGAATGTGCTTTTCATCTCGCTTTGACAGGATTCAGGGTGGAGAGCTGATCTTGGCTCAGGGTTTATTTGTTTTCATCCAGGTCTGGTCGGGCAAGATTTTTTTTTTTTTAATGCTGCTTCTACCACAATGGGCAGCAATGCCAACAGATGCCAACCCCGCCGGACACTCACTTATAATGATGATTTTTGTCCCTAATTGTATTGTCCAGTACCCGGCGTGCCTTTCAGACCTGTTCATAACTATGTGAGGAATCTAGAAAGGCTTTTTCAGTCCTGATGCAATACACGGACAGAATCCACCTCCTCCTTGTCTATGTTATCGGTGATCAGCATGGCATGAGATGTCAACGCCTCCACCCAAAATGGGTATACGAGTTGTTACCTTTCTATAGAACAGTGTTTTCCCAACCAGGGTGCCTCCAGCTGTTGCAAAACTACAACTCCCAGCATGCTTGGACAGCCAACGGCTGTCCGGGCATGCTGGGAGTTGTAGTTTTGCAACAGCTGGAGGCACCCTGGTTGGGAAACACTGCTATAAAAGGAACGGTTGTCGTTGCCGAAGATAAGCCTTATAGCAATAGGTACGGATTAGAGATGAGCGAACTTAAAGTAAATTCGATTCGTCACGAACTTCTCGGCTCGGCAGTTGAGGACTTTTCCTGCATAAATTAGTTCAGCTTTCCGGTGCTCCGGTGGGCTGGAAAAGGTGGATACAGTCCTAGGAGACTCTTTCCTAGGAATGTATCGACCTTTTCCAGCCCACCGGAGCACCTGAAGGCTGAACTAATTTACGCAGGAAAAGTCATCAACTGCCGAGCCGAGGAGTTCGTGACGAATCGAATTTACTGTAAGTTCGCTCATCTCTAGTACGGATTCCCAATCTGCTCAAACAGCCTTCAACCCACGAACGAGACATGCCGATGCAAAGAGAGGACTACTTAGCTCAAAAATATAATGGGGAGGACTGCTTAGACCAGTGTTTTTCCAACCAGGGTGCCTCCAGCTGTTGTAAAACTACAACTCCTATCATGCCAGGACAATCTTTCGCCTACGAACAGGGCATGCTGATGCATAGAAAGGACTACTTGGCTAAAAAGTATAATAGGAATGACTACTTAGACCAGTGTTTTCCAACTATGGCACCTACAGCTGTTGCAAAACTACAATTCCCAGCATGCCCGGACAGCCGTTGGCTGTCCGGGCATGCTGGGAGTTGTAGTTTTGCAACAGCTGAAGGTACCCAAGTTAGGATATTCACACTACAGGTATCATCCTGTAAAAAAAAAAAACTCTGTTATTACTCCCGGCAAAAAGTCCTGAAAACGGCCGTCAAAAAATCCCATTGATGTCAATGGGATTTTTTGAACACCCTTTTGCATCAGGCATGTCCGTTTTTACTAATGTCAGTTATTTTTGCTGGCAATAAAAATGCGAAAAACCGGACGTTAAAATTTAATATTGAAGTCTATGGGAACTGGATGTTCAAAAAAAAACAATAAAAAAAAACATCCGTTATCAACAGTTATTGTCAGGTTTTTTTGTACTGAGCATGCTCAGTAAAGCTTTACAAAAAAAGGGTTAAAAACCTGATCTAAAAAAAATGGATGTAACTGGTAATAACAGATGATAACGGATGAACAACATCAGGTTTTTTAAGGAAAAAAACATTAAAAATAATGGATGATGGTCATCAGTTATCATCCGTTATCAGTTATTGCATCCGTTTTTTTTTTCATCCGTTATTGCAAAATAACGGCAGTAAAAAAGCAGGATGATACTTACTTAGCTAATGGCAGTAGCAGGGGAATGCAAGGGAGTAGCTAAAAAATCATCATCTCAGTGGACGAGTGAAAAGTTTTGATTGGTTGGGCCCTGACTGTTTAGACCCTGTCTGATCACTGGCAGGGCCGATTGAAAGAATTTGGTGGTCCCAAGCAAAATAGACATGAAGCCCCCCCCCCCCATGGGGCATTATATGTGAGGGGCACAGGACAGAGGGGCATTATAAGTCAGGGACACATGTTAGGGGGGCATTATACGGGCAGATGACGGGGGGGGGGGCTGTCATGTACCCCTCACATATAATGCCCCCTGTCATGTGCCCCTCATATATAATACCCCCTGTCCTGTGCCCCTCCCCTCCTCGTTTTAATAATTCCCCTGTACCATAGCGCCCGAGCAGCTCTCACCTATAGCGGGGATGTGATCTCCGGACGCTGGGTGTGACGTAATGGCGCCGGCCTGCCATGGATTGCGTCCCCGCGGCTCACACTGCAAGAACGGCGCAGCGTGTGAGAAAGGTGAGAGAATGGTGGAGCGGGACAGCTGACAGCTCCCGCTCCACCATACTACAGGACAGGAGGGGCTTTAGTCTCTGCCTCCCGTCCCGCTACAGCTCCCGCTCCACCATGCTACAGGACAGGAGGGGCTTTAGTCTCTGCCTCCCGTCCCGCTACAGCTTCCGCTTCACCATGCTACAGGACAGGAGGGGCTTTAGTCTCTGCCTCCTGTCCCGCTACAGCTCCCGCTCCACCATGCTACAGGACAGGAGGGGCTTTAGTCTCTGCCTCCCGTCCCGCTCCAGCTTCCGCTCCACCATGCTACAGGACAGGAGGGGCTTTAGTCTCTGCCTCCCATCCCGCTCCAGCTGACAGCTCCCGCTCCACCATACTACAGGACAGGAGGGGCTTTAGTCTCTGCCTCCCGTCCCGCTCCAGCTGACAGCTCCCGCTCCACCATACTACAGGACAGGAGGGGCTTTAGTCTCTGCCTCCCGTCCCGCTCCAGGCTCTCGCACTGCTGGCCCGGCCAGCCGACGGGGCAAGCTGCCGAACCGCGATAGGGGCAGGAGGAAGGCCCGGCAGGACAAGCACCGGCTCTGCTCGGGGCCCCAAGCAATTGCTTGGTTTGCCTGTCCTGTAGTGACGGGCCTGATCACTAAAACGAGCAGGAAGAGAGGTGCGCGGAGACTTTCCCATAGACCTACATCATGCAGCCATCTTGGACACTTGTCACAGAGCTGGAAAAGAATGCACTTAGCACATACTTTCCCCGGCTCGTTTTACTGATCAGTCTGGGTCTGAATACTCAACCCCCCGATGGATTGAAACCTTTGACGTGTCTCTACGACCTATCAAAAGGCTCATATATTTTAGAAACTGAAGGTATTGCCATCTCCGTAATGTATTTCAAGGAGTACAGATAGTTAAAGGTTTACAGCTCTTCAGGTTGGACTAGACAATTGAGACAGGTCTGGGCCTGCAACAAAAGCCTGTGGCAAGTAATTGTCTCGTACTAGTGACAGTCAGAATGAAGTTATTTTACCATGACAAGGACATTCAGCTTTATTTGTTATACGCCATGTGATCGGCGTGGTTTCCGGGCCGTCTCCATGCAGCAGTAAAGCCCGGGCTCCCCAGAGGGAAGTCACACTTCATTGCCCGGCAGTATCGCTGCTAGTGTGAGGGAGGGGTTCACCTGACGGAATTTTTGAGTATAAACTAGGAATTAATTCGGTTGTATATGTCTAGGCTAGGGAGTTGGTTGTTGGTTTCCACACAGAATTTTAGTCTTTCCGCACGGAATGAGGACGGATCTTCCACACGGTACTCCGCCCCTAGACATCTTATTCCCTATCCAAAGAATAAGGAATAAGATGTCTGATCATGGGACCCCTGCGATCTCCCTGCAGCACCCTGTTTAGAACGTTGGGTTTCCATGGCGGGGGTCGTGATGAGAGGTCAAGTACCAGAAAAAAAAAAAGTGTGGGAACTCATCCAAGATTTCCACTCAAGAGCTGGTTCTGCAGGACTTATGCTAATGGAAATGGTGTTCCTGATGTGAAAAAAAGTGCAGGAACTCAGTTCCCATGCGTTCCTGCAGGACTTGCCCTGGTCGTGATGTCACGCAGACTGTTTAGAACGCAGGGTGCTGCAGGGAGATTGTGGGGGTTCCAGCAGAGGGACCCCCGTGATCAGACATCTTATCCCCTATCCTTTGGATAGGAGATAAGATGTCTATAGGTGGAATACCCCTTTAAAGGCCAAAGGCTGTCCGGGCATGCTGGGAGATGTAGTTTTGCAACAGCTGAAGGCATTCTGTTTAAAAAAAACTCTGCTTTAGGGATCTAAAGAAATGACATCATGACCTTTTATTCACCTATGAGTGATAAAGTGTACGTCATAGTGTAATCAAAATGGCGAGATATCTGGTTGGACGGCAATTTATCACTAGATATCACTTATTAGTCATTGGTTTGCAATCTATGGCAGCCTGTGCATGAGAGAATTTCTTCCTGTCACATAAAGGAACAACGTGAACGAGACGTTAGTGGCTAGGAAGTGACCTTCTAAGTGACCTTGTGTCCTTTAGTAAATGTGAAGTCTGTAACGTCTCCAATCATATATATATATATATATATATATATATATATATATATATATATATATATATATATATATATATATATATATATACACATATATATATATATATATATATATATATATACATACACAGTCATGGCCGTAAATGTTGGTACTCCTGAAATTTTTCTAGAAAATGAAGTATTTCTCACAGACAAGGATTGCAGTAACATGTTTTGCTATACACATGTCTATTCCCTTTGTGTGTATAGGAACTAAACCAAAAAAGGGAGGAAAAAAAAGGAAATTGGACATAATGTCACCAAACTCCAAAAATGGTCTGGACAAAATTATTGGCACCCTTATCTTAATATTTAGTTGCACAACCTTTGTAAAAAAAAAATAACTGAAATCAGTGGCTTCCTATAACCATCAATAAGCTTCTTACACCTCTCAGCCGGAATGTTGGACCACTCTTCCTATAACCATCAATAAGCTTCTTACACCTCTCAGCCGGAATGTTGGACCACTCTTCCTCTACAAACTGCTCCAGGTCTCTCTTATTGGAAGGCGCCTTTTCCCAACAGCAATTTTAAGATCTCTCCACAGGTGTTCAATGGGATTTAGATCTGGACTCATTGCTGCCACTTCAGAACTCTCCAGCACTTTGTTGCCATCCATTTCTGGGTGATTTTTGACGATGTTTGGGGTCATTGTCCTGCTGGAAGACCCAAGATCTCGGATGCAAACCCAGCTTTCTTACACTGGGCTGTACAGTGCGACCCAAAATTCTTTGGTAATCCTCAGATTTCATGATGTCTTGTGCACATTCAAGGCCACCAGTGCCAGAGGCAGAAAAACAACCCCAAAACATCATCATTGAACCTCCACCATATTTCACTGTAGGTACTGTGTTCTTTTCTTTGTAGGCCTCATTCCGTTTTCGGTAAACAGTAGAATGATGCGCTTTACCAAAAAGCTCTATCTTGGTCTCATCTGTCCACAAGACGTTTTCCCAGAAGGATTTTGGCTTACTCAAGTCCATTTTGTAGTCTTGCTTTTTTGTCTCTGTGTCAGCAGTGGGGTCCTCCTAGGTCTCCTGCCATAGCATTTCATTTCATTTAAATGTCGACTGATAGTTCGCACTGACACTGATGCTCCCTGAGCCTGCAGGACAGCTTGAATATCTTTGGAACTTGTTTGGGGCTGCTTATCCACCATCCGGACTATCCTGCGTTGACACCTTTCATCCATTTTTCTCTTCCGTCCACGCCCAGGGAGATTAGCTACAGGGCGATGGGTTGCAAACTTCTTGATAATGTTGCGCACTGTGGACAAAGGCAAATCTAGATCTCTGGAGATGGACTTGTAACCTTGAGATTATTGATATTTTTCCACAATTTTGGTTCTCAAATGCTCAGACAGTTCTCTCCTCCTCTTTCTGTTGTCCATGCTTAGTGTGGCACACACAGACACACAATGCAAAGACTAAATGAACTTCTCTCCTTTTTATCTGCTTTCAGGTGTGATTTTTATATTGCCCACAGCTGTTACTTGCCACAGGTGAGTTTAATGGAGCATCACATGCTTGAAAAAAATCTTATTTTTCCACAATTTTGAAAGGGTGCCAATAATTTTGTCCAGACCATTTTTGGAGTTTGGTGACATTATGTCCAATTTTCTTTTTTTCCTCCTTTTTTTTACTTTAGTTCCAATACACACAAAGGGAATAAACATGTGTATAGCAAAACGTGTTACTGCAATCCTTTCCTATGAGAAATACTTTTTCAGGGGTGCCAACATTTATGGCCATGACTGTATATCTCTAACGCCTGAGATCTGTCTATATATATATATATATATATATATATATATATATATATATATATATATATATATTGTGTGTGTATATATGTCTGATCTCTCTCTCATCTCTGACCTTTTCATATCAGTGTTTCTCAACCAGGGTGCCTCCAGATACTACAACTCCCAGCATGCCTGGACAGCCTTTGGCAGCCTCTTGCTGTGAGATGTAGTTTTACAACACCTGGAGGCACCCTGGTTGGGAAACACTGATATATATACAGTATGTCTGAGATCTCTCTGTCTCTGTCTGAGATCTCTACCTCTGTCTGAGATCTCTATATATATGTCTGAGATCTATATCCCTATATATATATATATATATATATATAATCATGTATGAGGCACTCCTTAGTTCCTCTGGTCTCTTACTATGCTTGTTGGCAATCAGCTGTGTGTATTTTGATTTCATTCTACGTGTTTGTGTTGGCGTGTCTGTTTGTTTAGCGCATCCGTGAAATTTATTGTGTTTTAGTGATCTGTGCAGGGGATAGAGACTGTCAGGATGTCACGTGTCTGGAGGAGCAGGCCAGGAGGATTAGGGCTTTTAAAGGGATCCTAAGGCCTCATCCACACTGCTGAAATTCATCCGGCAGAATCGCGCTTGCGGCAGCGTCCTATTGTTTTCTATGGGATTTCAGCTGCCCTGTAGTCGGCTTAACCCTGAGCTTTTGCTGTGTCTTCGTTTGGGAGATGTCCCTTTTATTTGCTGGTATGCTAAGTGGGGTTGTCTACGGTTTGTGACCTCAGGCGGGTTCAACAAGCACCTCGGAGCCAAACACCACGTATTGATACATAACTGGGGAGGCACCTTTGAAGTGTTAGGATGATTGACAGGTGCTGTCCATTTCTAGGACCGTTTCTTCAAAATATTGAAACACGAAACAAAACAAATTTAAAATTAAAATATTACCCATGATCTGTGGCGTATTCTTTACATAAATTGACAAGCTGCACATTTGCGCCGCTGGTCTATTTACATACATGTTCTTTTATTATCAGATTTGCTGGTACTGTAATATAGTTGTTTTCTGCCTGAAAATACAGACATAAATCTACAGCACGTCCACCCCGTGTGAGCATACCCTGAGGCGGCGCATTACTCTACTCACTAGCATTCTCCCACTGTCTGTTATTCCATCTGCTTACATGGTCCGCCATCTTTGAACACCACCTTGAAGTCTTACTGTGGGTGCACATCGGCAACGGTACCCGGGAATCCCCATGATCCGGTTATAGTTCTTAATCTACAGACACATAAGCAATACACCATCACTGTATTCATATGCACACGCTTGAGAAAGGGTTCCTATGCGGGCCTGAAACGTGTCGCCTAGTGCAAGCAGCGATTTTATTCAAAAATTTATCTCACGTATTTATGTTTTAATTAAGAATTATAAGCGCCTAGCGAGATCCATTTTTTGTGATATTTCATAGTTCTGCAAGTTGTTCCACCCCGCTAGGGTTTCAAGTAGATCCAAGTCAGCTGACTCTCTGCATTTACAATGATATCAGGTGTTGTACTCTTAGGGAAACGTTCTCTGGTAAGCACATTCACTACAAGTTTTAAAGTGTACCTGTCATATCACAGAAAAAATAATGCTTCTATATGTTACTCACTAGTTCATACAGCATTTTTATGTGCCTAGCTTCTGTATTTGTCTCATAAATCTCTCAGTTCTGCTGCCCACTCATTCCGACATACACTGCTCAGGAAGGGGGGTCTTCAAGGCAAACACTGAGCCCGTCCTCACTCACCCTGCATTTGTAGAGTTGCACCCCTGCACCCTTGATGCCCTGTCAGTGCCCCCTGCCCCCCCCCCTTCACCTATGTTCCATAAATAGTACTAAGTGCCTATGTTATTCAATTTATTTAACTTGTCATATAACTTTTAAATACTGTCGTCATGTGCTGTAACCAAGGAAGGTACCAATGACCATGTGACCTATAGAGTGGCCTACGGGACCCCTCCAGAGTCTCCCCCATAATAACCCTGGGTGGAGTCTTTGCTGAGATTCAGTACAGTCCAGTCCTGAGAGAGTGTCTGGTGTCCTGAGGAGGCCCAAAGCCTACCACACATCCACAGGTCTACCCCATAGGTGAAAGTCAAAACCTGGTGAACTACATACGGTGTGAAGTCTGTCCAGTCAGTCCCAGTCAAGTCAGTCAAGATAAATCTGTGTCAAGTCAGCGTGGGCCTGCAGCAAATTGTCCAAATCCACTACAAGTCCCAGCAAGCCCTGAGGTCTCTGAAGTCACTGCTCACCTCCTTGGGCCTGGCAAAGCTGTTAAGACTGTTACACCTGTCTAACTCAGTAAAGCTGCTGTTATTCCGTAATTTTGCATTGGAGTCATTATTTGCCCCCGTGCCTAGCCCAGGATCCAGCGGTATACCTTCGGGTGGTGAAGAGGTTAAACTACGCAATGGCGTCACAAATACAAGGGGTTAATGCCATCAGCCCCTAGGGAAATAACATCTGCCCTCATCACACCCTCACCACGCATTCACTTCCTCCCTGAGTCTGCTGTGCTGAACCTGCTTCATCCAATCACTGCAGGCTGCACTTTAGAACCCCCCCCCTCCATGTTCATGCTGCAGTCTCACAGGACAGGAGTGAGCACAGAGGAGTGCTAGTCCCCCCTCACTTCCTGAACTGTGTCCCAGCCTGTGTTCAGCTGGGACAAAGATGATGCTGCAACCAGACAGGATTATGTTCTGGATGGTATGGGGACCCCTAGTGGTCTTTTTTTTTATCTTTTTTTTTATAAGCCATGATTTCTATAAAAAGGAGAGACTTTTTTTGTTGGGAAGTATATTAGAATGGTTGAATCTAACAGAGCCCATTATATTCTACCTGTATCCAGTGATGCTACACTGGGAGAGCTTTATCCCTATACACACCGCTATGGCTATATCCATAAACCAGGCCTGCACGTACTCCTTATAATGAATATATATATATATATATATATATATATATATATAACAAGAGGTTGATGCATAGACTTATTTTTTCTGTATTTTTTTTTAGCATTGTCCTGTGTCTCATTGTATATTGTAAATCTATCAGGGGGATTGGTAGCAATAAACAAGCTATCTTAGGAATCCCAAACACTAGCAGGTTATACTGCATTGGCCTGGAGTCACTTTCTCTTGTATATTATTCTTATTGTCAAACATTGAGCGCTCCGGTCTTCTTCCTGCCCAAGGTCCTCTTTCCCCCTTTTTCTAACTTGACGTATGAATCTTCTTGTAGCTTCTGCGCCCATAATATTTATTGGGTGGGGTGGGATAAGAGGGGGAATCGGCATTAGATGCCAGCCCTAGAGTCCTACAAACTGCAGAGTTCCTGAAATACTTCTTCACACTTCGTTTTATCTGAAGTTACATTCTTGGATAAGTATTTGCTCGGATAAGCTCAAGTAGATATGATGACCCCCCCCCCCCCCTTCCCCTATTCTCTGCAATAGGGGTCCCCGGAAACAGTGCCCAAGGATCAGACTCGGTGTATATACCAGTGAGGTCTCCAAACTGTGAGCCTTCAGCTGTTGCAAAACATCCTTGGCCAGATCTATTGCCATTGTGATGTGTCCATGCCTATCCATATGTCATCTGGTAGCCAGGCTCGAGGCGGCCAACAGAGTAAACACATCCTTTTAACTCTAATATTTGAATCACTTACTTATTCGATTCCAACAAGTCCTTCCTGGAACAAGTCACATGGAGTACGACTCGCTTTCCCTTTCCCTCACTTTTTAGATATGGTTCTTGCATTGGTTTCCAAAGAATTCTCCTGCCAGCTGTCCAGTGGTCTCCAAACTGTGGACCTCCAGCTGTTGCAAAACTACAACTCCTATCATGCCCGGACAGCCAAGGGCTGTCCGGGCATGATGGGAGTTGTAGTTTTGCAACAGCTGGAAGTCCACAGTTTGAAGACCACTGGACTGCTGGCAGGAGAATTTCCATATATGATATCCAACCAATTGACATCGTAAACTGTTAGTGTTAGCTGGAGGTCCACAGTTTGGAGACCACTCAACTGCTGGCAGGAGAGTTTCCATATAAGATATCCAACCAATTGACATCCAATACTGTTAGTGTTAGCTTGGAGGTCCACAGTTTGGAGACCACTCAACTGCTGGCAGGAGAATTTCCATCTAAGATATCCAACCAATTGACATCCAATACTGTTCATTACCAGTAAGAATGTCATCAAGTTGTCACAGACTTCTCAGCAGCAAGCCTTGTCTCATTTTTGCCATAAAACCAAATTGGGGATGTATCGCAGTATGGCTGGTCCGATCGGCAACTCTGACGTTTCAAAAGCTGGGTGTTAGCCGCACCGTTTATCCTTAAGGAGATCCAACTGTGTGTGGTGTCTTACTGGCAATGCTGCATGGGAAAGATCTATGCAAATTGTCTCTACCCTATAAGGATGACAACTGTCTCTCTAGCACCACTTATTGGAAGCAGCTATTTTGTAAGACACCCAATTGTAGGCAGTTGGGGGGGGGAGAGACTGTCTTTTTTTTTTTTTTGTTTGTTTTTTTGTGATGAACGAGTGCTCTTTTGTATGCTGGGACTAGCTGAGTGGGTCTTTTTGTTTTATAGGATAACTCGGTTGGGTATGCTTGCTACCTCTATACCTATCACCGTATGACATTATAGATAGGTCCCACCTATATTGGCGGATATAATCTGATGTGTCCAGGTTTAGTAGAAGACTGGGGCAGTGTTTTCTCAGGGTTTAATGCTCGGTCCCACTCAGTCTCTGACCTTCTGCCACAAGGTTACATTCTTTGCATGTTTGCTCCATCTTATTACTACATTCTCTACCTGTCCGCGAGCCTCTAGTCAGTGCGTGTGACGGCAGACATGAAGAAAGCCTTTCACGCCTACATGCTAGTATTCTTCCATACTGCACATTCAAAGGAGCAACCTTAAAGGGGTACTCCGGTGGAAAACTTTTTTTTTTTTTTTAAATCAACTGGTGCCAAAAAGTTAAACAGATTTGTAAATTTCTTCTATTAAAGAATATTAATCCTTCCAGTACGTATTAGATACTACATAGGAAATTATTTTTTTTTTGGACACAGTGCTCTCTGCTGACATCATGACCACAGTGCTCTCTGCTGACATCTCTGTCCATTTTAGGAACTGTCCAGAGCAGCATATGTTTGCTATGAGGATTTTCTCCTACTCTGGACAGTTCTTAAAATGGACAGAGATGTCAGCAGAGAGCACTGTGGCCATGATGTCAGCAGAGAGCTCTGTGTTCCAAAAAGAAAAGCATTTCCTCTGTAGTATTCAGCAGCTAAGAAGTACTGGAAGGATTAAGATTTTTTTTTAAAGAAGTAATATAAAAATCTGTTTAACTTTCTGGCACCAGTTGATAAAAAAATTAAAGTTTTCCACCGGAGTACCCCTTTAACTATGTATTCTGCTCATATAGGGGGAGATTTATCAAAACCTGTCCAGAGGAAAAGTTGCTGAGTTGCCCATAGCAACCAATCACGCCTACATATACCGTGGCAGACGTAAGGAAAGCCCTGGACGGAATGTAGTCACCAGAACATATACTTAATATATAAATATATATATATTATATATGGAGATTTATCAAAACCTGTCAAGGGGAAAAGTTGCCCAGTCGCCCATAGCAACCAATCAGCTCGCTTCTTTCATTTTTAACAAGGCCTGTGAAAAATGAAAGAAGCGATCTGATTGGTTGCTATGGGCAACTGGGCAACTTTTCCTTTGTACAGGTTTTGATAAATCTCCCCCTATACTGTTTCTGTGCAGGACTCAAAAGCCCGGCAGACTATGCTTCTGGGTCCTTCACAAAAACACTATGGGGGAGATTTATCAAAACCTGTGTAGAAGAAAAGTTGCCCAGTTGCCCATAGCAACCAATCAGATCGCTTCTTTCATATTGCAGAGGCCTTGTTAAAAATGAAAGAAGCGAGCTGATTGGTTGCTATGGGCAACTGGGCAACTTTTCCTCTTGACAGGTTTTGATAAATCTCCCGCTATATATACACAGTGGGGGAGATTTATCAAAACCTGTGCAGAGGAAGAGTGGTGCAGTTGCCCATAGCAACCAATCAGATTGCTTCTTTCATTTTCCACAGGCCTCTTTAGAGGCCTGTGGAAAATGAAAGAAGCAATCTGATTGGTTGCTATGGGCAACTGCACCACTCTTCCTCTGCACAGGTTTTGATAAATCTCCCCCAGTGTGTGTGTGTGTGTGTATGTATATATATATATATATATATATATATATATATATATATATATATATATATATATTAATATATTAATTATGTTCTAGTGACTAAATTCCGGCCAGGGCTTGCCGTACGTCTGCCACGGTATATGTAGGCATACTTTTTTGCTGGTATGCTGACGTATATTTGAATGTGGCTTAAAACTGTAAATAGAAATCCTTGGCACAGAAGTTCTAAGAATATTTTGGACGGTTTGCCTCCCTTTTGTATGTAGGGCATAGCCATATGCTGGCAGTCACTGAGCTGGTTATCAGCTAATAGCAGAATGCTTATGGCGGATCACCCGGACTATGATATACAGATTGTAACTAAGAATGATAGATATGTATAGAATTAACCAGTTGTGCACACACATTGTATATGTAAAATGGTATCCAGAAGTGAAAATACCCTTTAGGCAGTTTTTTCCCAACCAGGGTGTCTCCAGCTGTTGCTAAACTACAACTCCCAGCATGCCCGGACAGCCAAAGGCTGTCCGGGCATGCTGGGAGTTATAGTTTAGCAACAGCTGGAGGCGCTCTGGTATGGGAAATACTGCTGTTAGGACTCATTTACTGGGAAAACACACATGGACACACGTGGCCCAGCCATCTCAGCCTCTGACACATGGCGCACGTACTGAACTAAAGTGAATAAACACAGCAGCGGGCACACCTGCACAGGAACGGAAATAGTAAGGGAAACACCCACAGAAATAGCCCATAGCAGGAGTGACTGGGTACAAGTCTCTATTCACAGGCACATGTACTGCCTCATAATACACTGTAGATTATATGAATAAAGTATCTAACTTCTCCCATACATAGCAACTGGATATCTGTATTTTACATTACTGCAGTCTTCTGCGCAGATTGGTCGGTCATGGGACGAGGAGCAGATGTCTGTATGAGTCAGATGGGGGTGGTAGTGAATCACACATACTCCCTCTTCCTGCCTCCATCAATCCCTGCTCCCCTCACTGCAGACTAAAATAACAGTCCCTATATCTGTCTATCTATCTATCTCATATCTATCTATCTCATATCTAACTCATATCTAACTCATATCTATCTATCATCTATCTATGTCATGTCTATCTATCTATCTCATATCTATCTATCTATCTATCTATCTATCTATCTTATATCTGTCTCTATCTCCTATCTATCTATCTCCTATCTATCTACTGTATCTATCTCATATCTATCTATCTATCTATCTATCTCATATCTATCTATCTCATATCTATCTATCTATCTCATATCTATCTATCTCATATCTATCTATCTTTTATCTATCTATCTTTTATCTATCGATCTATCTCTTATCTATCTCTTATCTATCTATCTCTTATCTATCTATCTATCTCTTATCTATCTATCTATCTATCTCTTATCTATCTATCTATCTATCTATCTCTTATCTATCTATCTATCTATCTCTTATCTATCTCTTATCTATCTCTTATCTATCTCTTATCTATCTCTTATCTATCTCTTATCTATCTCTTATCTATCTCTTATCTATCTCTTATCTATCTCTTATCTATCTCTTATCTATCTATCTCATATCTATTTATCTACAGTGGGGCAAAAAAAAGTATTTAGTCAGCCGCCAATTGTGCAAGTTCTCCCACTTAAAAGATATGAGAGTTCTGTAATTTTCATCATAGGTATACCTCAACTATGAGAGACATAATGAGAAAAAAATCCATAAAATCACATTGTCTGATTTTTTAAGAATTTATTTGCAAATTATGGTGGAAAATAAGTATTTGGTCACCTACAAACAAGCAAGATTTCTGTCTCTCACAGACCTGTAACTTCTTCTTTAAGAGTCTCCTCTGTCCTCCACTCATTACCTGTATTAATGGCCCCTGTTTGAACTTGTTATCAGTATAAAAGACACCTGTCCACAACCCCAAACAGTCACACTCCAAACTCCACTATGGCCAAGACCAAAGAGCTGTCGAAGGACACCAGAAACAAAATTGTAGACCTGCACCAGGCTGGGAAGACTGAATCTGCAATAGGCAAGCAGCTTGGTGTGAAGAAATCAACTGTGGGAGTAATTATTAGAAAATGGAAGACATTCAAGACCACTGATAATCTCCCTCGATCTTGGGCTCCACGCAAGATCTCACCCCGTGGTGTCAAAATGATCACAAGAACGGTGAGCAAAAATCCCAGAACCACATGGGGGACCTAGTGAATGACCTGTAGAGAGCTGGGACTAAAGTAACAAAGGCTACCATCAGTAACACTACGCCGCCAGGGACTCAAATCATGCAGTGCCTGATGTGTCCCCCTCCTTAACCCAGTACATGTCCGGCCCCTGTCTGAAGTTTGCTAGAGAGCATTTGGATGATCCAGAAGAGTATTGGGAGAATGTCATATGGTCAGATGAAACCAAAGTAGAACTTTTTGGTAAAAACTCAACTCATCATGTTTGAAGGAGAAAGAATGCTGAGCTGCATCCAAAGAACACCATACCTACTGTGAAACATGCGGGTGTAAACATCTTGCTTTGGGCTGTTTTTCTGCCAAGGGACTAGCATGACTGATCTGTGTAAAGGAAAGAATGAATGGGGCCATGTATCGTGAGATTTTGAGTGAAAACCTCCTTCCATCAGCAAGGGCACTGAAAATGAAATGTGACTGTGTCTTTCAGCATGACAATGATCCCAAACACTTCGCCCGGGCAAAGAAGAAGTGGCTTCGTAAGAAGCATTTCAAGGTCCGGGAGTGGCCTAGCCAGTCTCCAGATCTCAACCCCATAGAAAACCTTTGGAGGGAGTTGAAAGTCTGTGTTGCCCAGCGACAGCTCCAAAACATCACTGCTCTAGAGGAGATCTGCATGGAGGAATGGGCCAAAATACCAGCAACAGTGTGTGAAGACCTTGTGAAGACTTACAGAAAACGTTTGACCTCTGTCATTGCCAACAAAGTTTATATAACAAAGTATTGAGATGAACTTTTGTTATTGACCAAATACTTAATTTCCACCATAATTTGCAAATAAATTATTTAAAAATCAGACAATGTGATTTTATGGATTTTTTTTTCTCATTCTGTCTCTTAGTTGAGGTTATAACCTATGATGAAAATTACATCTCTCATCTTTTTAAGTGGGAGAACTTGCACAATTGGTGGCTGACTAAATACTTTTTTGCCCCGCTGTATCTCATATCTATCTATCTATCTATCTATCTATCTATCTGATCTATCCTGTAGTAAAGTACTCTTTATCAGTTTGTTGGTGAACAGTGAATCTATTCAAAAGCACAAAATAAAAGATTGTGAAATAATATCTGATGATGATGATGTCAATGAGTCTAAATATACATTCTTCATCAATGGATCATTGTGCTCGAAATCATTTTGGATTTTATTTCAAATATACCCATTCTTTGATAATTGGATGATCTCACGTGGTGGTTATATACAGCTGTGATCACTACTGGTGCTTTTACTACTACAACCACTACTACTTCTAAGGATCACAGCCTGTACTGATACTACAGTAGTGGTACTACAGCTGTGATCTGTACTGATACTACTACTACTTCTACTAATAAAGCCAGTACTAATACTACAGCTGTGATCTGTACTGGTACTACAGCTGTGATCTGTACTGGTGCTACAGCTGTGATCTGTACTGGTGCTACAGCTGTGATCTGTACTGGTACTACAGCTGTGATCTGTACTGGTACTACAGCTGGGATCTGTACTGGTACTACAGCTGTGATCTGTACTGGTACTACAGTTGTGATCTGTATTGGTACTACAGCTGTAATCTACTGTTTACTACTATTAATAATGATAATCAGAGCCAGTACTGGTACTACTATTAATAATGATAATCACAGCCAGTACTGGTACTACTACTAATGATGATAATTTCAGCCGGTACTGGTACTACTACTAATGATGATAATCTCACCCAGTACTGGTACTACTAATAATAATGATAATCACACCCAGTACTGGTACTACTACTACTACTACTATGATGATAATCTCACTACTACCACTACTAATGATGATAATGTCAGTCGGTACTGGTACTACTACTAAAGATGATTATTTCACCCAGTACTGGTACCACTACTAAAGATGATAATCACAGCCAGTACTGGTACTACTACTAATAATGATAATTTCACCCAGTACTGGTACTACTAATAATAATGATAATCTCACCCAGTACTGGTACTACTACTACTAATAATGATAATCTCACCCAGTACTGGTACTACCACTAATGATGATAATCTCACCCAGTACTGGTACCACTACTAATGATGATAATCTCACCCAGTACTGGTACTACTACTACTAATAATGATAATCTCACCCAGTACTGGTACCACTACTAATAATGATAATCTCACCCAGTACTGGTACTACCACTAATAATGATAATCTCACCCAGTACTGGTACCACTACTAATGATGATAATCTCACCCAGTACTGGTACTACTAATAATAATGATAATCTCACCCAGTACTGGTACCACTACTAAACATGATAATCTCACCCAGTACTGGTACCACTACTAAACATGATAATCTCACCCAGTACTGGTACCACTACTAAACATGATAATCTCACCCAGTACTGGTACCACTACTAAACATGATAATCTCACCCAGTACTGGTACTACTAATAATAATCACAGCCAGTACTGGTACTACCACTAATAATGATAATCTCACCCAGTACTGGTACCACTACTAATGATGATAATCTCACCCAGTACTGGTACTACTAATAATAATGATAATCTCACCCAGTACTGGTACTACTAATAATAATGATAATCTCACCCAGTACTGGTACCACTACTAAACATGATAATCTCACCCAGTACTGGTACCACTACTAAAGATGATAATCTCACCCAGTACTGGTACCACTACTAAACATGATAATCTCACCCAGTACTGGTACTACTAATAATAATCACAGCCAGTACTGGTACTACCACTAATGATGATAATCTCACCCAGTACTGGTACCACTACTAATGATGATAATCTCACCCAGTACTGGTACTACTACTAAACATGATAATCTCACCCAGTACTGGTACCACTACTAAACATGATAATCTCACCCAGTACTGGTACCACTACTAAACATGATAATCTCACCCAGTACTGGTACTACTAATAATAATCACAGCCAGTACTGGTACTACCACTAATGATGATAATCTCACCCAGTACTGGTACCACTACTAATGATGATAATCTCACCCAGTACTGGTACTACTACTAAACATGATAATCTCACCCAGTACTGGTACCACTACTAAACATGATAATCTCACCCAGTACTGGTACCACTACTAAACATGATAATCTCACCCAGTACTGGTACCACTACTAAAGATGATAATCTCACCCAGTACTGGTACTATGGCTGTGATCCCTACTGCTGCTTTTCTTTTCAGTATCTGTATGTTTTGTTGTCCTTAGTGATACTACTGATGCTGATATTATCACTATTACTCATATGACTTCTGCTTTTGTCAGTGTAGTCATAATAATTCCTATAGCTATTTTTCTGTTTTTGATTATTTATTAATTTTTATAAAAATTTTTTTTTTTTGTAACGCTGGATTCTCAGACTGCATTTTTGTCCACTTTTGTGTATTTTTTTTTTTTGTGCGGTTTTTATTTTCTGTACCATGACAGTGCGTCTTGAGTACATTACTCGGTATAACTACGGTATGTTCCATAAAGAGTTTGACCAACAGCGGCTTTATTAGCCCTGCTAGAAATCTCCGGATTGGTTGTTATGGGCAACTGCACCACTTCTACACAGGTTTTGATACATCTCCCCCTATAGGCCTGATGTATCAAAACCTGTGTAGAGTAGTGGTGCAGTTGCCTATAGCAACCAATCAGATCGCTTCTTTCATTTTTCAAAGGACTTTTTTTTCATGAAAGAAGCGATCTGATTGGTTGCTATAGGCAACTGCCCCACTCTTCCTCTGCACAAGAAAATTCTCACATCCGCGCTGATCTCTGCTCAGGCAATGACTGATTCTAGAAATGAAAGAACCTGCTGCTTGTGGTTAAACTGTAGGTGTAACCAATGTGGGAACCCCCTCCTCGGTCCCTGCCAGCTCTGGGGAGTCCCATTTTGCTTTCAAGAAACTTTTTTAATTATTTATTATTATTAATATTATTATGTTAAAAGATGTTCCACACTTACACAATGAGTATGTTAATAAAAAAAAAAAACTGACTACCGTATATACTCGAGTATAAGCCGACCCGAATATAAGCCGAGGCCCCTAATTTCACCCCAAAAACCCAGGAAAAGTTATTGACTCGACTATAAGCCTAGGGTGGGAAATGCTTCATCCCCCCATGTCATCATCCAGACCCCTGTCATTAACACCCCTCGTCATCATCCCCCCCCCCCTTCATCATCACCGCCTGTCAATCCCTTCATCAGTGGTCTTCAACCTGCGGACCTCCAGATATTGCAAAACTACAACTCCCAGCATGCCCGGACAGCCATCGGCTGTCCGGGCATGCTGGGAGTTGTAGTTTTGAAACATCAGGAGGTCTGCAGGTTGAAGACCACTTCGGCCTTCGTCATCATCCGGGCCATCTATGCTGCAGGGAGTTGTAGTTTTGCAACATCTGGAGGTCCGCAGGTTGAAGACCACTGAGAAGGGATTGACAGGCGGAGAGTTCACTCGAGTATAAGACGAGGGGGGCATTTTCAGCACGAAAAATCGTGCTGAAAAACTCTGCTTATACTCGAGTATATACGGTAACTGTGGGGGGCGCCATTTTTAATCACCCAATACCTTTAATGGGTAAGCACTGAGGAGGCTGTGGATCTTGTGCAAGCACAGCGACCCCTTCAGTCCATTCTGAACTTGAGAATAGGCCAGAGTTTTCCAACTAGAGTGCCTCCAGCTGTTACAAAACTACAACTACCTGCATGCTGGGAGTTGTAGTTTTGTAACAGCTGGAGGCACCCTGCCCTGGTTGTGAAACACTGGGTATAGGCTATTAACTTTATAAGACCTGATAACACCTTTAAAGGGGTACTCCACCGAAAAACATCTTTTGTCCTGTCCAAAGGATAGGGGATAAGATGTCTGATCACCGAGGTCCCGCTACTGGTGACCCCCCACAATCTCTGGGCCGGTAGCAGCGGCGTCTGGAACACAAAAGCAGTCACACCTCCTCCCATAGACATGAAAGGAGGGGGCGTGGCAGCTGTGGTCATCATTCATCCTGTACGGAGCGGAGTTCGCTTTGTGCACAAATGACTGCAATGCCGGGCCGGACCCTCACGATCATACCTCTTATCCCCGATCCTTTGGTTTTCAGCAGAGTACCCCTATAAAGGGAATCTATCAGCTCTTATTTATGATAGGAGTTGCAAACACCATTATACAGGTGACGAGACGACGAAATAAAACATACTTGTGTGTTAATAGATTGGTCACATCTTATAAAATGATGATTTTCTGCCCAGGCTTAAATGTCAAGGAGGCGGGGCCGACCTGCTTAAGTGTCACAATATCCCCCATCCTAAAGGGAATTCGTAAGCTCATATTTATGATATGAGGTGCAAACACTGTGTGATAGATGACCGGACGATCCATATTAAACATGTGATGGGTTTGCTACAACTTACGAAATTAGGATTTTCTTCCCGAACTTATTGGCTACTCCGCTGCTCAGTGTTTGGAACAAACTGTTGTGAACGCTAGAGTCGTGATGTCATAGCCCAGCCCCCTCATGACGTCATACCCTGCCCCCTCAATGCAAGTCTATGGGAGGGGGCGTGACAGCTGTCACGCCCCCTCCCATTGACTTGCATTGAGGGGGCGGGGTGTGATGTCATGAGGGGGCGGGGCATTACGTCACAAGCTCCCGGCTCCAGCGTTCTGAACAGTTTATTCCAAACGCTGAGCAGCCGAGTAGCCCTTTAAGCGTTAAGGCGGCAGGGCCAAGCTGCTTAAGTGACGCCGTATTGCGTATCCTGTGGGCGTGCTATTGGCATATAGAAATGCGGCCTCGGTAGGTGGGTTAGGTGGATGGCTGGAGGGGTGGGGCTTATTATAAACCGCTTTTTCTTATTTCTTCTGTGACTATTCACGTGGACGTTTCTTGTGGTTTACCAGAAGCTCAGAATAGATTAGGGCAGAAGAGTCTATAAAAAGTCCACACCTCCTCAGTCTACCGTGTATTCCCGATGAAACCGCAGAAGATAAACATCTGAGAATATTTCTTGGGCCTTCAGATTTAGGAAGAGAATCATCACTGTGGCTTTTCACTTTTTTTTATTCTTCATAGAATATAATGTGGTGTCCCGGTACCATACATTGTACCGTACCTTTTGTGCTAAGTCCCCAAAGTCAGAGTTCCTGCGTACCGGTAGGATCCTCCTAGTGGGATAACCCCTTGTCACCTCTTCCTTCTTTAATTTTATGTGTTTGATGTTTATCATTTATATAATTAATATGTATGAATAGTACTTTCAGGACCTTAGGTCACATGACTACTAAGCCTACTGTTAGGTTAAGCTTAAGGACCTTCCAGGTCACGTGAGTGGGTCACATGATGTACCACAATGCTTTGTGAAAGGTCCCAACCAACTGTGAGGAACTTAAAGTCCGGTTCTCTGTAAAGACTGTTACTACTGTTAACTTTACTGCAACTTTTATTCAGGTTATTTCCAGTTTACTAAACCTCCGGTTATGGACAATCCTTTATTCCTCCCTATCGTTCCTGGGACGGTGGCGGTAGGATATACGGTATACATAGAGGAATAACCCGCACCCTGGCGTCACGACAGTTAAAGGTTAATCCAACACCCTTTCATCACTGCACAGCTACACCCTACATCCCCACAAGCTCACCACAATAAAGGAAGAAAATGTACCAGCTATTCAGGCCCTGCAACTATTGGGCCTTAGTCTATGTCTGTGTTTTCCAACCAGGGTGCCCCCAGCTGTTGCAAAACTAGTTTTACAACAGCTGGAGGATTGCTGGTTGGGAAGCACTGGTCTAATTTCAAGCAATGTACTTTAAAGGCTTACACTTTTTATTTTTTTATTTTTTTTTATAATTACAAGCAAAATTAGCCTTAAACATTACAAGCGAATATAAGAAACTTTTTAGACATAAATGCTTCTTTCTCCTGTTATCAAGCTTCTCCCCCCCCCCCCCCCCCTGAGACTGAGCTTTGTCCTGTGTCTGCAAGACAAGCCAATACAAGTCTTAAGAGGGGGGGAGGAGGGAGCTCCGCCCACCAGCTCTGGGAGAACTGCAAATTAGAGATGAAGCCTGCAGAGCAAAACTCTGCTGAAAAATACCATATGCAGGTTACATAATGAGCAGAAATAGTGCTGCTCCTCATGTGCACACAGAGGAGCTTATCCTGAAATAACAGGTATGGGAAAGGCCATATTGCACAAAAATAAATAAATAAAATTAATAATAAAAAAATAGAAACACGATAACTATGATTTGATTGGCCAAACAAAAGATGTGAACAGCTGATAATTGAATGTTTTCTCGTTCCAAGGCTGATCGCTGATCGTTTTACACAAGGCAATTTTCGGGAATTCCTACAACTACTCATTTGCACAAGAATTGGCCCATGCATCCCTATCTGTTTTGGTCATTAGACTAGCAGATCAACTGGTTCCAGAAAGTTAAACAGATTTGTAAATTTACTTCTATTAAAAAAAAATCTTAATCCTTTCAGTACTTACGAGCTGCTGAAGTTGAGTTGTTCTTTTCTGTCTAAGTGCTCTCTGAGGACACCTGTCTCGGCCACTGTCCAGAGTAGATGCAAATCCCCATAGCAAACCTCTTCTACTCTGTGCAGTTCCCGAGACAAGCAGAGATGTCAGCAGAGAGCACTGTTGACAGACAGAAAAGAACAACTCAACTTCAGCAGCTGATAATTGTTGGAAGGATTAAGATTTTTTTTTTTATAGAAATTATTTACAAATCTGTTTAACTTTCTGGAGCCAGTTGATTTGAAGTAAATTTTTTCCAGGGTACCCCTTTAGATAAACTTTTAACTTAAAGGGATACTCGATTGGCCAGCATTTGGAACATTTAGTTCGGAACGCTATGTGCGCGCTGTGGCGGTCATCCACGCCCCCTCAATGGAAGTCTATGGGACTTCCATAGACTTCCATTGAGGGGGCGTGGATGACCGCCACAGCGCGCACATAGCGTTCTGAACTAAATGTTCCAAATGCTGGCCAATGGAGTACCCCTTTTAAACTTTTTGTTAAACTTCTCAGCCTTGTTTTCGGTAGCTGAATATACAATTACTTTTAATACCACGCACAGTATACAGCATATCTTGAAGCACCAGAACAGTCATCGGTTACCAAAAACTCCCGAGGGCGCTCCTCCTCCGAAACAAATGATAAAACACCTTTGATTTGCCGACCACAAACTATTTTTCCAGCGCCGACCACGCACTTACTGTCACTGTTGACTGTATGAAGAAGAATGGGGCTGCGGGTAACTGATAGATTGCAACACAACGGCAGGTGCAGTCGCCAAACAATTGCGGGTCTTGTTATTGGCGATGGGAAAGGCTTACGGGTTCTTTCTAGATGTTCTTAACCGGCTTAAGGAGTTTTTTTTGTATGTGTGTCATGATGGCGGGCGGGCGGGTGGGTGGGTCTTCTATCATGTTGCAATTTCCAGAATACTTGGGATGTTTTTGTATTCCATTAGCAACCTCACCGGGTTATTCGTAAAAAGAGGTCAGCCAAAAGAAGCCAGTCTCGCTATAAGGATATATATTGCATAATTTGCACAAAAGTCTACAGTAGGATATGCTAACTTTCTGGAAAAAACAGCACTGCATTCTGCGCCATTTTTCTGGTACCTATGTGACAGACAACCTCTGGATATAACACTGAGCACGTGCACTCAACTTCTTTGTCAACCACGTCGAGGCCTGTCTTTTCCCCAAAGACAACCTCTGGATATGACACTGAGCACGTGCACTCAACTTCTTTGTCAACCATGGTGAGGCCTGTCTTTTTCCCAAAGACAACCTCTGGATATGACACTGAGCACGTGCACTCAACTTCTTTGTCAACCATGGCGAGGCCTGTTCTGAGTAGAACCCATTCTGGGAATCCACTGTATGGTCTTGGCCGCCATGTTGCAGCTCAGTTTCAGGATCTCGGCAATCTTCTTATAGCCTGGGCCATCTTTATGTAGGGCAACAATCCTTTTTTTTCAGATCCTCAGAGAGTTCTTTGCCATGAGGTGCCATGTTAAACTTTAAGTGACCAGCATTAGAGAGCGTGAGAGCGATAACACCAAATTAAGACACCTGCTTCCTATTTACACAATAGACCTTGTCACCCTAACAAGTTGCATGAACCCGGGAGGGTATAGGGGGGTTGAAGATTAATGGCTAACTGGACATTTCCACTTAGGGGTGTTTCAGATGCTGGCTGGTTACTAACTTTCTTGCAGCAGGCAGTGTGGTGCCCCCATCAAGAGAGCCCTCTAGGCGGCTGCCTATTCTGCCTATAGGCAGAACCGGCCCTGACAAGACCTGAAGTTATTGGGGACACTGACCTATTCGTCGACATCAAAATAGGTCTCTAGTCACTCAGTCGCTCAAGTTCTTACACTAAAAACTTCAACGGCTGTCCGGGCATGCTGGGAGTTGAAGTTTTGCAACATCTGGAGGGCCTGAGTTTGAGACCACTGCTTTAAAGGAAACTTTTTTTTCATGCTTGAACTCCCTCCCTACCCCACACAGACAGTAGAAGACGGAATAAAATTAGAAACAGGAAGCTATCCTGATGGGGCCCTATTCCATATGGAAGACAGATTTCTGCTGCAAAACTTCAGCCTTAAAGGGGTACTCCGGCGCTAAGACATCTTATCCCCTATCCAAAGGATAGGGGATAAGATGCCTGATCGCGGGGGTCCCGCTGCTGGGGACCCCCGTGATCTTGTACGCAGCACCCCGCTAAAATCAGTCCCCCGGAGCATGTTCGCCTATGGGAGGGGGCAGAGCGTGACGTCACACGGGGGCGGAGCCGTGATGTCACAATGCTCCGCCCCCGTGATCGACAGTAATCAGACCCGGAGCGAACACGCTCCTGAGACTGATTTTAGCGGGGTGCTGCGTGCAAGATCACAGGGGTCCCCAGCGGCGGGACCCCCGCGATCAGGCATCTTATCCCCTATCCTTTGGATAGGGTATAAGATGTCTTAGCGCCGGAGTACCCCTTTAATAACCTTAACCTTGGTGCAGAAGTAGATTCCACCACTATTCCTGCACACCTCACGTGACAAATGTTCTCTAGGCCCGAGGTGCCTCTGCTTTCACTTTCGTGTAGGAGTATCTAAAGGTCCCTTCGGTTTACCCTCCTATATTCTTGTGGTCTCCACTGAGCCACCACGACCGGACTCTCCAAAGTTGTAGCATCTTAAGCACTGCCCAATATTCTTGTGTATAGGCCCTTTAACACATCTTTCTCCCTAGGAAACAATGACGTTGGCTGCAGGCTGCCTCCATAATGTCCATCACTTCCTCAGATACAACGTCTCAGACCACAGATTGTTTGTTCTTTATAAAGCCATCTTTCACCACATCGGTTTCGGAGTACACCAGATGACCTCACATATGGAAACTGTCATCCAGATTTCCTGGAGTCCTGAATAGCAGATACGCTTATTCATGGAGTGATACATCCGTAACTACTCGGATTATGAAGAAATGTTCGCAACCTTTGTCTATGAGTAGGCTCGTGACGTCACGCCCCCTCCCATAGACTTGCATTGAGGGGGCGTGGCCGTGATGTAACGAGCCTCCGCCCTGCATCGCCAGTCATCCGGCACGGAGCGAAGTTGGCTCTGTGCATCGGATGTCTGGGGTGCCGCAGCCGGGATTGCGGGGGTCTAACCGGTGGGGATAGGGGATAAGATGTCTAGGGGCGGAGTACCCCTTTAACCAGTGACCACTTTCTGTCTATTTCCTGAATGTATACATTTATTTTGTGGGATTAAAAAAGTCAAGACTTAGAGGTCCCTCAAAGTAAAAGTTAAAGTTTGGGACATTTATTGAAAGTATTGACTAGTAAACTTTGCTACTATTTGTCCATAGCAACCGATATTTGTTGCTTTGTAGCTGTAACCAATCACAGCTCTGCTTTCATTTTGTAGGTTGCTCTGATAAAATAAAAGCTGAGCTGTGATTGGTTTAAACCAGTGTTTTCCAACCTTTGTGCCTCCAGCTGTTGCAAAACTACAACTCCCAGCATGCCCGGACAGCCGTTGGCTGTCCGGGCATGCTGGGAGTTGTAGTTTTGCAACAGCTGGAGTCACCCTGGTTGGGAAACACTGGTTTAAACTGTTTAAAGTAGTACTCTGGTGGAACACTTTTTATTTTTAAAATTTTTTTTTTTAATCAACTGGTGCCAGAAAGTTAAACAGATTTGTAAATTACTTCTACTAAAATATCTTAATCCTTCCAGTACTTATTAGCTGCTGAATACTACAGAGGAAATTCTTTTCTTTTTGGAACACAGAGCTCTCTGCTGACATCACAAGCACAGTGCTCTCTGCTGACATCTCTGTCCATTTTAGGAAATGTTCTCACAAGAGACATATGGCTGCCAGAGGGGTCTGGCAGCGGCTTATTCCCAACTCTCCACTGAAGTATAAAAGTGATCCCACCCAGGGGTGAAGTCCTGGGAAAAAAAAAAGTGTGGGAACTCACCCAAGATTTTAACTTAAAGGGGTTCACCACTGGAAAACTTTTTTTTTTTTTTTTAATCAACTGGTGCCAGAAAGTTAAACAGATTTGTAAATTACTTCTATTAAAAAAAATCTTAATCCTTCCAGTACTTATCAGCTGCTGTTATGATCCACAGGAAGGTCTTTTCTTTTTGAATTTCCTTTCTGCCTGATCACAGTGCTCTCTGCTGACACCTCTGTCCATTTTAAGAACTGTCCTGAGTAGGAGAAAATCCCCATAGAAAATATACGCTGCTATGGACTGTTCCTAAAATGGACAGAGTTGTCAGCAGAGAGCACTTGTGCTCGTGATGTCAGCAGAGAGCTCTGTGTTCCAAAAAGAAAAGAATTTCCTCTGTAGTATTCAGCAGCTAATAAGTACTGAAAGGATTAAGATTTTTTTAATAGAAGTAATTTACAAATCAACAAAGTTGATTTATAAAAAAAAAAATTAACCGGAGTACCCCTTTAAGATACATTCCTGGGCCTGTTCAGTCCATCAAACTCAGTAGGCCTTCCGCAAGTACGCCACGGTATATGTAAGCACGCCTTTTGGCTGATATCCGGATGTATACTACCCAAACCGATCCTGCAATATACTGATACCTGGCACTATAAGGGGAGGCAACAGGGCCCTGCAAGGAAATGTTCTGACTTCATTGAACTATTTGCATTTTGCAGTCCTGAGTCATGGTACATTGAGATCCTATGACTGCTATAAATATGTCCAGGAACACAGTAGGGCGGTAGTTTTGCCTATATGATTGGTTACATAATATTAAAGTCTCAGAAATATACTGTATAACTTATACTCTCTAACCACTGATGTGATACATTCTGGGTGGGTCCACATATAGTGGAATTTATCCACCGTGGCTATTACTACAGATATGTGGCTATTACTACAGATATGTGGCTATTACTACAGATATGTGGCTATTACTACAGATATGCCCCAATTCCAAGTGTTACATTTAATCTGCCGCGAAAATCCATTCTCCGACACTGACTTGGGTGCAGACTTTCGGCTGTTGGTGATGTCAGGCTTCTGTATATATCATCTGCTCAGCTCCTCCTGCTCTATAACATGATACCTGCCGATTGTACTGTATTGTATACATCATCTGCTCAGCTCCTCCTGCTCTATAACATGATACCTGTAGATTGTACTGTATTGTATATATCATCTGCTCAGCTCCTCCTGCTCTATAACATGATCCCTGCAGATTGTACTGTATTGTGTATATCCGCTGCTCAGCTCCTCCTGCTCTATAACATGATACCTGCAGATTGTACTGTATTGTATATATCAGCTGCTCAGCTCCTCCTGCTGTATAACATGATACCTGCAGATTGTACTGTATTGTGTATATCAGCTGCTCAGCTCCTTCTGCTCTATAACATGATACCTGCAGATTGTACTGTATTGTATATATCATCTGCTCAGCTCCTTCTGCTCTAGAACATGATACCTGCAGATTGTACTGTATTGTATATCTCATCTGCTCAGCTCCTCCTGCTCTATAACATGATACCTGCAGATTATACTGTGTTTTCCATGTCGTAGGTTCCCTTTACAATAGGATTTTTACCTTTTTTAGGTTGTTTGTATATCCTGCTTTTTAGCCAATAGCCTTTTTTTCACTAGGGGTGATATATTACAGCCGGCAGTGATACCACAGGCATTAATGTTTTCTTATTAAAGTTAGAAAAAGGCTTATACAATGGTTTATACAATCCCATTCAACATCAACTCTGAAAACAACTCCCAATCTCTGTGTGAACTGGGCCCTACCGTTTATCCCCTGTTCTCTGCCCTTTTTTCCTATCTTCAGCACTTCCACCTTTTTTCACGGTGTGGGTAATTTAAGATGCGCTTATTCCAGCGTGTCACGCACATGGCAAACAAGTATTGCGAGCAGTCTTGCCATGCGGCGGGTGTGACTATGGTAAATGGCAGGTAGGGATTTAATTATAGCTAAGGTTAATGTGAAAATGAACATGTAGCCCGTATAATCAGCTATTGTTACTACAGCGTTAAATGTCCAGGCGTTCCAAGAGGTGCTTACAGTGCAATCTGTAGAGCGTGAAGGACTTTATGGCTTTCTTCTGTTCTTGTTATATTCAAAAATGGCCAGGAATCACTTTTTTTTTTTTTTTGTACTTTTTGTTTAAAGGGGGTTATCCAGGAGAAAAAAAAAATAGCTTTCTTACAAAACCAGCGCCACACCTGTCCTCAGGTTGTGTGTGGGATTACATGTCAGCTCTAATTACTTCAAAGGAACTGAGCTGCATTACCACAGACAAACTGAGGACAAGAGTGGTGTTTTTTCTGGAAGAAAGCAACTATGTCTGTAGACTTTATGACAGGCGATGCTCTTCCCAATGAAATAGTTGCATAAGTAGATAGACCGCACTTTAAAGAGGACCTGTGGCCAACTCCCCAAAATTTAGATTTTACTGGCATTAAATAGCTTAGGGTGCCCTGGTCGCTCACCTTTTTACGCTTTCTTGATACGGCCTTCCGTTCCTGAGATCTGAGGGTTTATATTTGACATTTCAGGGAATCAGTCAGATGGGCGGGAACCTAATTTTAATAATGGGAGTGACTATCAGGTGATGGGCGGGGTTATACAGTCAGGGATGTGAATGTTGTACCCCCTGACTGTATAATACCACCCATCCCCTGCTATTTAGTGATAATGCCTTCTAATTTTTTTCGGGGTGGGGTGGGGGGTTCAGGCCACAGGTCCTTTTTAACACGAGTCTCCAGTTGGCTAGTACAGGTAAATCGGGCCTAAAAGTTAGATGCAAAGTTGTTAAAGGGAACTGGTCACTGTAAATCGATGCTTGTATTGGTACCAAGTTGCTGAGCAGATTCATATTTGGGGGGGGGGGACATTTATCATTTGTTTTACCCTGTGTTTTTTATGGAAAATTGTCACAAATTATTGTGCAGTGGGTGAAATAGTAGCAACATTTTTACTCATATTTACTCATTCATAAAAACAACTTCTGTACTGCGGCATGGTTAGGTTTTTGAAGTAGTCTGTTAAATTTTTGCTAAATTTGGCGCCAGCTCTGACCACACCTAAAAACTTGTCTACATCTAAGCTACTTTGCTTATATGGAAATGTGCTCCTGATAAATGTGGAGGAAGTGGATATGGTGTACCCCGGGGCAAATGGGGGGTAAAAAAAGAAATTCATAGTTTTGTGGGAAAAGATTCAACTCATTGATTGAAATCTCTACTCATGTTCAGGAGTCCAGTGGGCGGTCCTAATCAGTGACTGACAGCAATCTCTGTAGGAACAAGCTGTCAATGACTGATTAGGACCGCCCCCAGGACTCCTAAACCAAGAATGAACAGGATTTATTTTAATAAATTACATAAAAAATTCCCACAAATTATATCTATCTTTGTCATATCTATCTCATATATATCTATCTGTCATATCTATCTGTCATATCTATCTGTCATATCTATCTATCTCATATCTATCTATCTATCTCATATCTATCTATCTATCTATTATCTATCTATCTCACATTTATCTATCTCATATCTATCTATCTATCTCATATCTATCTATCTAGCTATATCCCGAGGGCAGCCCGCACAAAGTGATAGGTCTGTGCTGACATTGCCGGTCCCCATAGCCGGCAATGCATTCCGCTCTCCATTCTGTCTAAAGAATGAACATGTTCTTTCTTACGGCGGATAAATTACAGCAGCAAAAATTCCATGCTGTGCACTGTGAAGCAGAATTCCATTGACCTCAATGGGACTCCGCTGCATCGGAATTTCTGAGCGGAGTTTCACGAAATTCCGTAGCGTGCGTGTAATTCATCAGTAAACTAATCCTATGTTTTCTAGTAAACGCCATGGCTGCCTGTCTTCCCGCCTGCTCAGAATTACTCATGGGACGGATATTTAGAACACTTCTCGGATGTTTTGTGCTTTGTATTCATGGGAAAACCAGCAATGGCCGCTGACCGCACCATCTTTGGGGGATGAGACACCTGTACGTGTTCCTTCTGTGACACATGGAAAGTGCGAGCTCACACATTTCCCGGGTGTCTGTCAGCGGCTGCCAGGATTATTATGTTTTTTTGCTTACATTAGTCAAAAGATAATCCCCTCTGAGCTGTCCTTCTCGGACATCTACGCTAAGCCCCTTGTGCCCGTGTATTCTTTATGGATCTGATGAATCATCTCAGTCTCCCTCTGGGCGTACGGCGGGGCGCATCCGATGACTATATAGTTTTGCGGCCTTATAATAAATTATAATAACAAAGATATATAAAAAATGAAAAATTCCCATTTAGTTCACACTAATGGTAGATGATTCCTTATGTTGCAAAACTACAACTCCCAGCATGCCTGGACAGCCGTTGGCTGGAGGCACACTGATTGGGAGAGACTGCATTAGAGCAATAATCCCTAACCTTTGCCTATCCTGGCATACTGGGAATTGTAGTTTTGCAACAGCTGGAGGCACACTGATTGGGAGAGACTGCATTAGAGCAATAATCCCTAACCTTTGGCTGTCCGGACATGCAGGGAGTTGTAGTTTTGCAACAGCTGGAGGCACACTGATTGGGAGACTGCATTAGAGCAATAATCCCTAACCTTTGCCTATCCTGGCATACTGGGAATTGTAGTTTTGCAACAGCTGGAGGCACACTGATTGGGAGACTGCATTAGAGCAATAATCCCTAACCTTTGCCTGTCCTGGCATGCAGGGAGTTGTAGTTTTGCAACAGCTGGAGGCACACTGATTGGGAGAGACTGCATTAGAGCAATAATCCCTAACCTTTGCCTGTCAGGGCATGCTGGGAGTTGTAGTTTTGCAACAGCTGGAGGCACACTGATTGGGAGACTGCATTAGAGGCATGCTGAGAATTGTAGTTTTGCAACAGCTGGGAGCACACTGATTGGGAGAGACTGCATTAAAGCAATAATCTCCAACCTTTGGCTGTCCGAGAATGCTGGGAGTTGTAGTTTTACAACAGCTGGAGGCACACTGATTGGGAAACTGCATTAGAGCAATAATCCCTAACCTTTGCCTGTCCGGGCATGCTGGGAGTTGTAGTTTTGCAACAGCTGGAGGCACCCTGATTGGGAAACACTAGTTCAGATTAATGCATTTTGCTGTCCCAAATACAACATATCATTCCCAGAATCTTATCTGCTGTATTCTTTCTTTCCTATTACAGAACGGACAGGAAAATTGCTGGCGGAATTTGGGAAGTTGTACGAGGAGCAGTATGGAGTCGCCCTGTTTAACAGCGTCCGCTATGAGATCGAAGGCAATGGAGGCCCGCAGACACAGCTACTTCATCGAAAGGTACGATGGCGACTATATCAATAACTGGAAAGGTGGGGGGAGATTTATCAAAACCTGTGTAGAGGAAGAGTGGTGCAGTTGCCCGTGGCAACCACTCAGCTTCTTTCACTTTCACTATGGCCTCTGAAACAATGAAAGAAGTGATCTGATTGGTTGCTATGGGCAACTGCACCACTCCTCTACACAGGTTGTGATAAATCTTCCCTGCAGTGTCCGTATTGTTGTTGGTTTGTGAGGAACCTACCTTCATATCTGTAGATCAGTGGCCTCCAAACTGTGGACCTCCAGCTGTTGCAAAACTACACTTCCCAGCATGCTCCAGATGCCGGGAGTTGTAGTTTTGCAACAGCTGGAGGTCCACAGGTAGGAGACCATTACTGTAGATAGTCATCTAGGTCATGATACGAGGTCAGACTTACTTGGGACTTTGTATGTGGAGGTAGAAGAGCCTGAAGATGTACAAACCCTCTTTAAGGGTCTATTCACACGTACAGTATTCTGCGCAGATTTTCTGCTGCAGTTTTACAATGTAAACTAAATGACTTCTAATCTTCAGTTACAAATCCTGCGCATCAAATCTGCGCAGGATACTGTACGTGTGAATAGACCCTAAGGGTCTATGTACACGTACAGTATTCTGCGCAGATTTGATGCGTAGGATTTCAAGCGGTGTTCAGTCATTCAGTTTACATTGAAATCTGCAGCAGAAAATCTGCAGCAGAAAATCTGCCCAGAATACTGTACGTGTGAATAGACCATAAAGGGGGGAAAAAATTTGAAATCAACTGGTGCCAGAAAGTTAAACAGATATGTAAATTACTTCTATATAAAAATCTTAATCCTTCCAGTACTTAACAGCTGCTGTATGCTCCAGAAATAGTTGTGTAGTTCTTTCCAGTCTGACCACAGTGCTCTCTACTGCCGCCTCTGTCCGTGTCAGGAACTTTCCAGAGCTAGAGAAGTTTGCTCGTACTCTGGACAGTTCCTGACCTGGCAGCAGAGAGCACTGGACAGACTGGAAAGAACTACACAACTTCCTCTGTATCATACAGCAGCTGATAAGTACTGGAAGGATTAAGATTTTTATAGAGAAGTAATTTACAAATCTACATCACTTTCTGGCACCAGTTGATTTTTTAAAAAATGTTTTCCTCTAGAACAGTGGTCTCCAACTTGCGGACTTCCAGATGTTGCAAAACTACAACTCCCAGCATGCCCGGACAGCCATGCTGGGAGTTGTAGTTTTGCAACATCTGGGGGTCTGCAAGTTGGAGACCACTGCTCTAGAGTACCCCTTTATGAAGACTAAAAAAAAGTGAATTGGCTGCTTATAATTTCCTTAATCTCCTTTTTAAGGTCCCTAACATAGACAAGGTGATCTTTTCTGGGAACCTTTTCCAGTATCTGGATGATACAAAAAAATGGAGGAACCGTTTCTGCCTTGTTCCCAACCACTATGGACCACTTCTTTATGAGAACAAAATCGTAAGTGTTTTCCATTGTAGTCCTATATATCCCTCCAGTCTGACCTGGCAATGTAAACGCTTTCTTTATTGATTTAGGCTTATGAGCGAGGCCTGCAGCCCCGAGCTGGCATCAACTCTGCCGGGTACAAAGTCTTCACCTCCCTGGATCAGTACACTGAAATGCTTAATAACACCGTTCCGGGTATGTACATACAATTGTTGGATATGTCTAGAGATGAGCGAACTTACAGTAAATTCGATTCGTCACGAACTTCTCGGCTCAGCAGTTGATGACTTTTCTTGCATAAATTAGTTCAGCTTTCCGGTGCTCCCGTGGGCTGGAAAAGATGGATACAGTCCTAGGAGACTCTTTCTTAGGACTGTATCCACCTTTTCCAGCCCACCGGAGCACCTGAAAGCTGAACTAATTTATGCAGGATAAAGTCAACAACCGCCGAGCCGAGAAGTTTGTGACGAATCGAATTTACTGTAAGTTCGCTCATCTCTGGATATGTCCTACATTCCCATGTCTGCTTGGATCCCTGATTTTCCCAAATCTCCAAACACCTGTCATATCACAGAAAAAAATTATGCTTATATCTGTTACCCACTAGGTCAGTGTTTTCCAACTGGGGTGCCTCCAGCTGTTGTAAAACTACAACACCCAGCATGCCCGGACAGCCGGAGGCACCCTGGTTGGAAAACGCTGCACTAGGTTATGCAAATTCTTTACATGTTTTTATTCTGTGTCTAGCTTCTGTATTTGCCTCACAAATCCATCTGTTCTGCTGCTCACTGATTCTGACATCCACTGCTCAGGAAGGGGCATGTCCGAGGCAAGCACTGAGCCCGCCCTCACTCACCAAGCATTCTCCTTCCTCCCTGAGTCTGCCGTGCTGGGTCTCTTCATCCAATCACTGCAGGCTGCTCTGTAACCCCCTCCTCTCTGTTTTTTTTATGAAGGTTAATGTTTTGCCAAGATGTACAACATCTAAAAAATTTTTTTGATTTTGTCAGTGCCCATTTAACTTCACTTTCACTTTGTTTGCAGGTGCAAAAGTGAAAGCCGGCAGCGCCACGATGAAATGTCCGACACAGTTCCCTGTTATCCTGTGGCACCCGTACTGCCGTCACTACCATTTCTGCTTTATGACCGAGCGCGAGCAACAGCGGTGGAGTGCAGTGTTTCAGGACTGTGTGCGCCACAGCAATAACGGTAAGTCTGGAAGCTGAAATAAAGTAAATTTCATTATTCAAAAAAAAAAAATGCTTAGAAGTCAAAGCAGATATAATACCATAGCACTGGGGGATCACGTGACTAGTAGCGGTCAAATCCAAAATCACTGGCCCAACTGGATTAAAGGGGTAATCTGGACCTAAGACATCTTAACCCCTATCCAAAGGATAGGGGATAAAATGTCTGACCGCGGGGGTCCCGTCGCAGGGGACCCCTGCAATCTTACCTTCGGCACCCACCTCTTTGAGCTGCACGCCTCACAAACTGCTGGGTGCCGACCGCGGGGCCGGAGTATCGTGACGTCACGACTCCGCCCCCGCGTGACGTCACCCCCCCGCTATGCAAGTCTATGGGAGGGGGCGTGACGGCCGTCACGCCCCCCTCCCATAGACTTGCATAGCAGGGGGTGACGTCACACGGGGCGGAGTCGTGACGTCACGATACTCCGGCCCCGTGGTCGGCACCCGGCAGTTTGTCAGCATGCAGCGCGGCGTGCAGCTCAAAGAGGTGGGACCCCCGCGGTCAGACATCTTATCCCCTATCCTTTGGATAGGGAATAAGATGTCTTAGGGCCGGAGTACCCCTTTAAGCCCTGCAATGATTTCAGATATCAAAGATTCTTTTCTACTTTTGCATCCCCACTCCATGAACCGTATTGTGTTGTCTCAGTAGTCTTCTTTTCTACTGTTGTCTTTTGTCTCCCACTTGTTTTGCCGTGTCCTCTGCAGTCGTGCGCTCCGCTGTTACACACAATTACACTTCTATAGTGCACACCTGCACCTCACACCTGTAAGCACAAGCCTTCCGTCTGCAGAGGAGGTAAAGAGCCGTGTGCTGTCATTTGGTGATACAGAAGAGCATGATGCATAGGAATGCTGGATTTTTTTTTTTTTTTTTTTATTCATCTAACATAATGTCAAACTTTTTTCCGCTTGTTTCCCCCCTAAAATGGCAGAGTTCATCAGGGGACATAAAACAGAAACATATGAAACCAATAAATCACATTAAATGGGTACTTTAATTTTTTTTCAAATCAACAGAAAGTTAAACAGATTTGTAAATTACTTCTATTAAAAAATCTTAACCCTTTCAGTACTTATGAGCTTCTGAAGTTAAGGTTGTTCTCTTCTGTCTAAGTGCTCTCTGATGACACCTGTCTCGGGAACCGCCCAGTTTAGAAGAGGTTTGCTATGGGGATTTGCTTCTGAACTGGGCGGTTCCCGAGACACGTGTCATCAGAGAGAACTTAGACAGAAAAGAACAACCTTAACTTCAGAAGCTCATAAGTACTGAAAGGATTAAGATTTTTTTATAGAAGTAATTTACAAATCTGTTTAACTTTCTGTAGCCAGTTGATATATATATAAAAAAAAAAAAAAAAAGTTTTTTTCCTGGATAACCCCTTTAATCCTTCCAGTACTTATTAGCTGCTGTATGCTCCACAGGAAGTTGTGTAGTTCTTTCCAGTCTGACCACAGTGCTCTCTGCTAACACCTCTGTCCGTATCAGGAACTGTCCATAGTAGAAGCAAATCCCCATAGCAAACCTCTCCTGCTCCTAACAGTCCCTGAAACAGTCAGAGGTGGCAGCAGAGGGCACTGTGGTCAGACTGAAAAGAATTACGCAACTTCCTCTGGAGCATACAGCAGCTGATAAGTACTGGAAGGATTAAGTTTTTTTTTTTAATAGAAGTCATTTACAAATCTGTTTAACTTTCTGGAGCCAGTTGTTATGAAAAAAATAGTTTTCCACTGGAGTACCCCTTTAAATACCGTGGTATGATATAAAGGTCATAGAGACAATAGTGTTTCCCAACCAGTGTTCCTCCAGCTGTTGCGAAACTACAACCCCCAGCATGCCCAGACAACTGAAGGCCGTGAACACATCCTAATGGAATAATTCTCTCTACCTGTCAGGTATCCCTGAAGACGCTCGGGTGGAGGCAGCAGCTTTTACAGACTCTGTCCGGCTCTACAGGCAAGAACGTGATCAGTATGGAACCTGGGACATGTTGTGCGGCAACCAAGTACAGGTATGAAGCAAATACAAAGCAGGAGCCTCACTACTCAGCTGGCAGCTCAATCCGGCAAACTACTAGATATATTAATATAGAATATATTATACACACACACACATATATACAGTACAGACCAAAAGTTTGGACACATCTTCTCATTCAGAGTTTTCTTTATTTTCATGACTATGATAATTGTAGATTCACATTGAAGGCATCAAAACTATGAATTAACACGTGGAATTATAGACGTAACAAAAAAGTGTGAAAATCTGTCATATTCTAGGTTCTTCCTTTTGCTTTGATTACTGCTTTGCACACTCTTGGCATTCTCTTGATGAGCTTCAAGAGGTAGTCACCTGAAATGGTCTTCCAACAGTCTTGAAGGAGTTCCCAGAGATGCTTAGCACTTGTTGGCCCTTTTGCCTTCATTGGGTTCAGGTCCGGTGACTGTGGAGGCCAGGTCATCTGACGCAGCACCCATCACTCTCCTTCTTGGTCAAATAGCCCTTACACAGCCTGGAGGTGTTTGGGGTCATTGTCCTGTTGAAAAATAAATGATGGTCCAACTAAACGCAAACCGGATGGAATAGCAGCCGCTGCAAGATGCTGTGGTAGCCATGCTGATTCAGTATGCCTTCAATTTTTAATAAATCCCCAACAAAGCCCCCCCCCCACACACACACACACCATCACACCTCCTCCTCCACACCAGCACACCTGTGAAGTGAAAACTATTTCAGGTGACTACATCTTGAAGCTCAACAAGAGAATGCCAAGAGTGTGCAAAGCAGTAATCAAAGCAAAAGGTGGCTACTTTGAAGAACCTAGAATATATATATATATATATATATATATATATATATATATATATATGTACACACACACACACACACATATATATATATATATATATACACACACACATATATATATATATATATATATATATATATATATATATATACACACATACATAGGGAGGGTTGGGGATTCCATAAAATCAACGTAACTTTATTTCTTGATCCATTAAAACAGCATGACAGGTACAAACATAGTGGTCAATTGGCTGCCATGTTTGTACCTGTCATACTGTTTTAATAGATGGCGAAATAAAGTTACGTTGATTTTCTGGAATCCCTGATCCTTTCTACGTATATATTTATGCAAGTACAGGCAGGACTGCCATCAGAAATGTCACTTCCCTGATGGCGGTACCGCAAGTACTTATCTGATGATGGTAACCAAGGACTTCCGTGACGGCGGTACTGCAAGTACTTACCTGATGGCAGTGTCGCAAGTACTTCCCTGATGGCAGTGCCGCAAGTACTTACCTGATGGTGGCCTTGAGTACAGCTATGTTAGACCATTATTAAAGTGTATAACTCTATACAAACATATGGTTCTCTGTAATGCATTTTTAAACATTCTAGTAAAATATACCAATAGTTTTCTTGCCTTTATGGTGCAGGTCCTCAGTAATCTGGTCATGGATGACCTCCTTCCTGATCTGAAGAACATCATAGGCCCCAAACTAAGGGGGAAACCGCAGGATCGGCAGAGGGCCTGGTTGTTGGTGAGTCACAGAATCGATTCCTGAATGTGAAAATATTACAATAACTACATTGGAGAAATGAAACCAAGTAGTGACATAATCTGTGCGTATTTCAGGATCCAAAATTGTGCATTTTTGTAGGCAAGTTAGGTCAAGTTGCCTGGCAACCGTAGGACTTTGTGCCCGTGTGACCGTGTCGGTACAGATGCCCTCTGGTGGTAGTCACAGGAAGTTCTGCCCCTCATAGATAATTTCCCACTTCATGACACATAGGGTTGTGTTTTGGCATCTCAATCACAAAGCATGAAGACCAGGGGGAAATGTTAAAGGGGTACTCCGTTTTTTATTTTATTTTGTATTTATTTAAATCATCTGGTGCCAGTAAGTTAAACAGATTTGTAAATTCTATTTAAAAATCTAAATCCTTCCAGTACTTATCAGCTGATGTATGCTCCAGAGGAAGTTGTGTAGTTCTTTCCAGTCTGACCACAGTGCTCTCTGCTGCCACCTCTGTTCATGTCAGGAACTGTCCAGAGCAGGAGAGGTTTGCTATGAGGGTTTGCTCCTACTCTGGAACAGTTCCTGACATGGACAGAGGGGGGGGGGGGGGGAGCAGAGAGCCCTGTGGTCAGACAGAAAATAACTACACAACTTCCTCTGGAGCATACAGCAGCTGATAAGTACTGGAAGGATTAAGATTTTTAAATGTAAGTAATTTACAAATCTGTTTTACTTACTGGCACCAGTTGATTTAAAAAAAAATATGTTTTCCACCGGAGTACCCCTTGAAGACATTCTTTGGCTTATTTGAGCCATATGTTCATGCTTAGCATATACATCAGGGGCTTTTCCTAACATACACACTAACCAGAGTGCCTTCAGCTGTTGCAAAACAACAACTTGTGGTTTTGCAACAGCTGGAGGTCAGCAGTTTGTAGACCATTGCTGTAGATCAGCTGAGGTCAGGCTTACTTGTCACTTTGTATGAGAAGATGTACATGCTGGGAATTTTGCAACAGCTGGAGGCACAGTGGTTGGGAAACCCTACACTGGCCGCTAACATAGTCTATACAGGGCCTGAGATATCCCTTTTATAATAACACACACAGACAGCCGCCAATTCCGTCCGCGCACATATTTATTTAAGCTTTCCAGGAACTAGTTAGACATTGGGATATTTGATACGGCCTTTGTTCCAATTTTGCAGCGTACAATGGTTTTTCCCCTGTGAAAGTGAATTGGAGGAAATTGCAGGGGAATTTATAGGCCTCTCTTGCAGTCAGTGATGTAAGATAGGGGACTGCGACTGGAGGTCAGCAAATTGGAGACCACTGCTTTAGGTAGATTGCACTGCACCGCACCCAAAAGGGACCCAAAAGCAGTAGCAGCTGTGATCCGGCAATCTGAGATGGATTTCTTTCGACTGTTGGGTTGCGATTGTGGCCGCTTTTGGGTCGCACTGCAACCCCATTTCCGTTCCTTGGATGCGACGTGCCAATTTTAGGTCACGCAACCCCTGTCAATGTCAAAAAACAGAACAATAATGGCGTTACTCCTGGCCCCACAACCAATAAGAGTCTCTATGGTTGTTTATTAGACATAGCGCCATAGAGTTTGTAGTGTCCATGCCTGGTACTGCAGCTCACGTGAAGCCATTGACATTACTGGGGGATAAAGGGGCCGGTGACTACCGCAAATGTCACTTAGACGCTCCCCACTCTGTGATATCGCTGTGTGAAGCTCAAGTGTTTGCCAAATATTATCTCTAAGCAAAGTGCTGGAGGAGATAAGTGGAGAGAAAACACTTCAGCGACACGAGACCTTCTCACGAGCATATGGAAAAAAAAAGAGCAGTGGAGAGACTGCTGAAAATGCTTATCTAAAGGGGTACCCTGGAAAAAATAAACTTCAAATCATCTGGTGCCAGAAATTTATACAGGTTTTGTAAATTACTTCTATATAAAAATCTTAATCCTTCCAGTACCTATCAGCAGCTGTGTGCTCCAGAAGAAGTTGTGTAGTTCCTTCCAGTCTGACCACAGTGCTCTCTGCTGCCCCCTCTGTCGGTGTCAGGAAAGAAGGATCAAGTATGAGTTTGCAAGGGAGGTCAGAGGTTAAGAGGTATACACATGTGATGGTGTTCAGCCAATCACATGTGTACTTTATAGGGGTTGTATAGGTTGGGAGGTATTACAGCGGTGTCTCATGCGCTGCAATGGAGCTGAGGTGCAATACCAGACACAACCCATGGACAGGTGTGGTGCTATTTCTGGAAGAAAACAGCCATGTTTTCTAATCCTGTACACCCCCATCCCTTTAAGCCAGACACCTTAATTCTTCCTCGGCCAACAGCCATCTCTCCCGATCCCTCCATACACATGTACATCCGGCTTGGCCGAGTGTCCATATGTTCTAAATGGAGAAAAGAGATACAAGCTACTGCCAGACTCTTGATAACAGATGAACGCTCTGTTGAGCTGAATATACACGTGTATGGGGGAGCCAAATGTTCAGCTAACAGCTATTGAAAGTGAATGGCTGACTTTAGACTGCTTAGCCGCCAGCTCCACAACACCTCCACCACATGAATGCTCTGCTCAGCTGAGCGTCCGTGTACCTTAAAGGAGTACTCCACAGGCCAGCATGTAACTAAATGTTCCAACACTGTTTTTGTGCTGTGGGGGGTCGGTCACGCCTCCTCGTGATGTCACGGCCACACCCCCTCAATGCAAGTCTATGGGAGGTGGCTTGACAGCCGTCACTCCCCCTCCCATAGACTTGCATTGAGGGGGCATGGCCGTGACATCACAAAGAGGCGTGACCGACCCCCACAGTGCAAAAACAGCATTCGGGACATTTAGTTCCACACTGGCCAGTGGAGTACTCCTTTAAACGAGAGAAGGGATAAAAAAAAAATTAATTGCTACCAAATTCCCCTAGCAGTGGTTTAACTTCTTAAAGGGGTTATCCAGGGAAAAACTTTTTTTTATATATCAACTGGATCCAGAAAGTTAAACAGATTTGTAAATTACTTCTATTAAAAAATCTTAATATTTTCAGTACTTATGAACTGCTGAAGTTGAGCTGTTCTTTTCTGTCTAAGTGCTCTCTGATGACACCTGTCTCGGGAACTGTCCAGAGTAGAAGCAAATTCCCATAGCAAACCTCTTCTCTGCAGTTCCCGAGACAAGCAGAGATGTCGGCAGAGAGCACTGTTGCCAGACAGAAAAGAACAACTCAACTTCAACAGCTGATAATTATTGGAAGGATTAAGATTTTTTTAATAGAAATAATTTACAAATCTGTTTAACTTTCTGGAGCCAGTTGATATAATTTTTTTTTTTTTTTTTCATGGAATACCCCTTTAAGAACAAAGGGATCAGGGCAGCTTAAAGGGGTACTCCAGTGGAAAAATTTTTGTTTAAATTAACTGGTGCCAGAAAGTTAAACAGATGTGTAAATGACTTCTATTAAAAAAATCTTAATCTTTCCAGTACATTTTAGGGGCTGTATAGTACAGAGGAAATTCTTTTCTTTTTGGGTTTCACAGTGGACCACAGTGCTCTCTGCTGACTTCTGCTGTCCATTTTAGGAACTGTCCAGAGCAGCATGTGTTTGCTATGGGGATTTTCTCCTGCTCTGGACAGTTCCTAAAATGGACAGCAGAGGTCAGCAGAGAGCACTGTGGTTGTGACAGAAGAGAAATCCCAAAAGAAAAGCATTTCCTCTGTAGTATGCAGCCTCTAATAACTACTGGAAGGATTAAGATTTTTTAATAGAAGTAATTTACAAATCTGAAAATAAAAATGAACCACCCCTCAAGAATATCACCCCACTGGGTACACAATGAATATATATTGAGACAGATGGTTTTTGAAAAAAATGCAAATCTTTATAAAAACAGCATAAAAAAAAAAAAAATCTGAGCATTAATAATTAAGACTGTCATTGGGCCCTAATGCCAGGATATATATTTGTAAAGATCTGTTTAACTTTCTATCACCATATGATTTAAAAAAAAAAAAAAATTTCCACCGGAGTACCCCTTTAAATCCAATATGCCCAATCAATCTCGCCCCCAAAATGTGCTATAGGGGGAGTCAGGAGGCCACCATACACCATTAGATGGACAGCCAGTCCCACCAAAATTGTCTTGCTAAAAATGCCAATATCTGTGAGTAAATGAAACCTGATAACTAACTATAGACATTGAGATCACTTACCTACAGTTTACAGTTTGGGTGGACGCTCTTGTGGAAATGGTCCCCGCCTTGTCTATGGCCATTGTTCTGGGCGCTGTCAGGTCTGATACCCCAGTCAATGTCTTTCTGGGAAATATATATATTGGATTTCTTTTACAATCTTTGTTTTCCCTGAGATAAGCCGACTCCACAATCGTCTGGCCGCGCTCCACCCTCTTGTCTGCGCAGCCAGAAACGTGAGCTCAGGGCGAGCCGGGCATCCAGATGGATCAAAAGACGTCTGTAGAAAGCTTTATGGCCCGGAATAAGATAAAGATGTCTTCCTTAGGCCATGTTTACACAACGTAAAATCTGCGGAATGTCTGCATGGAAAACACTTGCAGACATTCCGCACATTTGAAATAATCCAGCGGGCGCTAGGATCATCCAGGAATGCTCATAGACAGCAATATGTTTCCGAGCAAAATCTGCGAAAAAAATAGACAAGTCTGTTCTTTTTTGCGGACGCCTGAATCGGCATTTTCCATCATGTGAACAGTGCAGCAGAATCCTATTGAAATCAATGGCACTCTGCTGCAGCGGAATGTCCATGCGGAATATTCCCGACGGAATTCCGCGCAGACAATCTGCCGCCGGAACATAGCCTTGAGGAAAAGATTTTTTTTTACCAGTTTAGAGGCAAATACTGTTTCTATTTTTGTTAATTTTTATTTTTTTAGTGTGTGTTATTATGTGGGCTTCCATATTACTTAAAGGGGTACTCCACTGGAATTATTTTTTTTTTTTATTAACTAGTGCCAGAAAGTTAAAAATCATAATCCTTCCAGTACTTATCAGATCCTGTATGCTCCACAGGAAGTTCTTTTCTTTTTTTAATTTCCTTTCTGTCTGACCACAGTGCTCTCTACTGACACCTCTGTCCATTTTGGGAACTGTCCGGAGCAGGATAGGTTTGCTATGGGGATTTGCTCCTACTCTGGACAGTTCCTAAAATGGACAGAGATGTCAGCAGAGAGCACTGTGGTCAGACAAAAAAGGAAATTCAAAAGAAAAGAACTTCCTGTGGAGCATATAGTAGCTAATAAGTACTGGAAGGATTATGATTTTTAAATAGAAGTCATTTACAAATCTGTATAACTTTCTGGCACCAGTTGATTAAAAAAAAAAAATGTTTTCCAGTGGAGTACCATGTTTTTAACAGCATTTAGTGAAATTCTTTACAGTAGGATCCATTGGCATAGACAACAATTGACAAGTGCTGTCTCATTTAGATGAACTGCAGATGTTGCTGGGCATTCTCTGTGACCTTTCATGAGGTCATTCTTTTTGGGCTGCTTCCCAACCAGGGTGCTTCCAGTTGTTGCAAAACTACAACTCCCAGCATGCCTGGACAGCCAAAGGCTGTCCGGGCATGCATCCAGTTGTAGTTTTGCAACAGCTGGAGGTACTCTGGTTAGGAAACAGCGCTCTAGGGGATGCTGATCACTGTTGTGAAAGGTGGTGGATCCAGTGTTATCTCTCTGCTGGTGTCGCTTTTTTTTTTACTCTGTATTACTGGGAAATGATCTGTACAACAGGAAGTTTTTGCCCTAGTGGTCAGAATGGAAACTGCAATATTTTATGATTGTTAGAAGAAATATTGCTAAACATTATTTTTAAAAAAGATGGTTAACATAAGAACTTCCCTCTAAAACAAATGTATTTCTTTCCCAGATTTCGGATACAGTGTATCGGATGGTGCACGAGAAGGCACGTCTGTTTTACGAGGGACTGGAAAAAAAATGCGGCGACAGGAGAGCAGAGATGGAGAGTCAAATCCGAACGGACATGGACCAGATCATTGCGTGTAAGGAGCACGTGTCCAACAAGATTCGAGGTAAAGAAGAACTAGTCATTGTTTTGTATCTGATCATTTATATGCAATTTTCTCCACTTAAATGAATTGTTTAGATTGTTACAAACCTGTGGCTTTGTAGCTGCCCGGACAGCCAATTGTATACAAATGGACCTGGAGAGTAGGTATATAACTACTGTACATCCTGATACCATAGAGATAGCAGCAGTATACAGATAGAGCTGGAGGGGAGGTGTATAACTAATATCCCCTGATCCCATAAAGATAGCAGCAGTACACAGAGCTGGAGGGGAGGTGTATAGACTACTATGTATCCTCATCCCATAGAGATAGCAGCAGTATATAGATAGAGCTGGAGGAGATGTGTATAACTACTATATATCCCGATCCCAAAGAGATAGCAGCAGCAGTATACAGACAAAGCTGGAGGGGAGGTGTATAAATAGCATACATCCTAATCCCATAGTGATAGTAGCAGCAGTATACAGATGGATCTGTGAGGGCAGGTGTATAACTAATAAATAAATATATATATATACTGATCCCATAGAAATAGCAGCAGTATACAAATAGAGCTGGAGGGAAGGTGTATAACTACTATATATACTGATCCCATAGAGATAGCAGCAGTATACAGATAGAGCTGGAGGTGTATAACTACTATATATATCCTGATCCCATAGAGAGAGCAGCAGATAGAGCTGGAGGGGAGGTGTATAGCTACTGTATGTCCCCTTCCGATAGTGATAGTAGGTGGAGCTAGAAGGAATCGGGTAGGTGATGATGTCATCCTTCAATCCACATGAAGTTAGAAACCAGGTCTGACATCCTGTCACTCACATTAAGTGCAGTTACTTTTTTTCGGGGTCAGACTGGTGATCACATGACTGAGTTACAATAATAAAACACCTAGGTGCGCAGATGTGCTGGAATAAAAACAAATGGCGCTGCATAAGTGATGAGTGTGCATGATATGGGGGGAAAAAACAAAAAAACCCGGAGTGCTACTTTAATGTTGTTTAGAATGGCTAAAGTTTCTCTAGATTGTGACTCGTGTGTTGTATAACAGCTGCTGTGCTGCCCAAAGCTGAACTGTGTGTGAGAAACCACGTCCAGTCACACATCCCATCTATTCTGGAAGCTCTGATGGTGCCAACCAGCCAGGGGTTCGCTGAAGTGCGAGAATTGGTCTTCACCGAGGCCACCGAAATGAACAAGAACCTGGTGAACGAGGGAGGGCGGGAAAAGCTGGGTGAGGTAAGGATTCAGAGGAGAGGAAAACGGTGCCAGCCGGAGGTGATTACCAAGAATAATTCTATAAACGTGTCATTCCTTTTTCATATCTGTCCACCAGCATATGGAGAAGATATCCCAGCTGGCCTATCACCCTGTCAAAATGCAGCAATGCTATGAAAAGATGGATCACCTGAACCTAGAAGGCCTGCAGCAGAGGTTTGACGTGGGGGGCCCGTCCGTCTTCAAGCAGAGGGCGCAGATCCTCATGAGAGAGGTGAGGAAACCCTAAAAATACCCCAAAGCTCTACTGGAGGGTTTTCCAACCAGTGCGCCTCCAGTTATTGCAAAACTACAACTCCCAGCATGCCCGGACAGGCAACGGCAGACATTCCGCAGACAGTGGGTTTTGGCAATGCATTTCCGAGCGGATTCCACAGAAAGAATTGACATGAAAAAAACTGTGTCCTGTAGCGGAATGTTTCAAAACCAATTCCCTTCAGGCCATAAAGCCCCTCCGGGACTGAGCCTTTACTAGTATTACCCCTTTAAAATATCACTTTTATTGATTTACACTAAAATGACCCCAATATTGTGCATAAATGATACAAAAATTGTGTATTAAAAACACAACCCGGATATTGGAATCAGGTCCCATCCATACCAATAATCAACTAGGAGTATTGTTAGAGGATCATATCATTATTATTCCTTATTTCAGGGTCAATATATCTTCCCCTATATTGGATCCTCTGATTCCTCCTTCTCTATCCAAATCCTGGTTGATAATTTAAAATACAGATCCCCCTGACGTTTCGCCAGTAAGAACAAGCTTTATTAATGTTTCCGGAATACTAATGCATTATACCTTGATAAAGCTGGTTCTTACCGGCGAAACGTTGGGGGAATGCTAGGGAGATCTGTATTTTAATTATCAACCAGGATTTGGATAGAGAAGGAGGAATCAGAGGATCCAATATAGGGGAAGATATATTGACCCTGAAATAAGGAATAATAATGATATCATCCTCTAACAATACTCCTAGTTGATTATTGGTCTGAATGGGACCTGATTCCAATATCCAGGTTGTGTTTTTAAAACACAATTTTTGTATCATTTATGCCCAATATTGGGGTAATTTTAGTGTAAATCAATAAAAGTGATATCTTAAAGGGGTAACCTTAGTAAATGGCTCAGTCCCGGAGGGGCTTTATGGCCTGAAGGGAATTGGTTTTGAAGTATATTAAACCTTGGGTACTACACGGGAGATTTTGTTATAATATACTGTAGCGGAATGTGACTCTCCGCACAGGGACACAGTTTTCTGGTTTACAGCCCGCTCTCTCCGCTACCCTCTCTCAAGGGGACGGGGACACAGTTATTGACACATCTCCCCGCCACTTAGACTGTGGTGCGCAGTCAGAGGAGCGTCCACAACATTTCTCCCACCCACCCGCGTCACACACCCACCCGCTACCTGTTGCAAGACAACAACTCCTACAGCAGGCCCTTACAGTGAGGACATGCTGGGTATTGTAGTCTTGCAACAGCTAGCGGACAGATGTGGGAGAAAGGCCGGGAGTTGTGCGGAAAAACTGCGTCCCTTTTTGGAGGGTCACATTCTGCTACAGGAACACAGTTTTCCGCATTACATATTTCTGCAGCAGATGTTTTTGCCTGCAGAAGTTCCGCTGTGTGCACAGTGCAGCAGAGTCCCATTGAAAACAACAGGACTCTACTGCAACAGAATTTGCCAGTGGAATTTTTCCACCGGATTCCGCCGTGTGAATAGGGCCTAAGAGGGATGCAACACTGGCTCCCTCTAGAGGTCTTTTGTGAACCCACTCCTTTTCTACTTGCTACCAGTGATGAGCGGCACGGGCCATATTCGAATTCGCGATATTTCGTGAATATATTTACGAGTATTCGTCCTATTTTCGCGAAATTCGCTATGTTCGTTCAATTTTTTTTCTTTTTTCCCATGCGAAAATTTGCATGTGAAAAGAATATTCGTCATTACGAATATATAACCCCTATATTCTAAATATTCGCAAAAATCACAAAGTGCCGATATTCGCAATAAAAATTCGCATTACGAATATTCGTGCTCAACACGACCTGTTACATACCAATGATGCACTTTAGTCACAATTAGAGATGAGCAAACTTACAGTAAATTCGATTCGTCACAAACTTCTCGGCTCGGCAGTTGATGACTTATCCTGCATAAATTAGTTCAGCTTTCCGGTGGGCTGGAAAAGGTGGATACAGTCCTAGGAAAGAGTCTCCTAGGACTGTATCCACCTTTTCCAGCCCACGGGAGCACCTGAAAACTTAACTAATTTATGCAGGATAAGTCATCAACTGCCGAGCCGAGAAGTTCGTGACGAATCGAATTTACTGTAAGTTCGCTCATCTCTAGTCACAATGATGGATCATTTTACTGAAATGCTTGTATTATTAAAATATATTTTTATTTTTACATAATGCATCAGTTTAGACCCTAAGTCTCCAAACTGCGGACCTCCAGCAGTTGCAAGACTACAACTCCCAGCATGCCTGGACAGCCGTTGGCTGTCCGGGCATGCTGGGAGTTGTAGTCTTGCAACTGCTGGAGGCACATGGGTCAGCTCAGTAGAGGCCGTAGCGCTGACCCGAACCAAGGGAGAGAGTTAATTTTGTGCTTTTACTTGTAGATCACAGTAAACTATCCATACCCTGTATGTTACTGCTGGATAATAATAATAATAAAATAATAATAATATATTAATAATAAAAAAATAATAATAAAAAATTAAATAAAAAATAATAATAAAAAAATTATTTAAAAAATTATAATTTACTGTGAACTTTTATAGCAAATAGACAACGCAGTTTACACCTTTGAGCAGCTCATCCATCAAGAGCTGAACAAGACTGAAGGCACCGAGAACCTGTGCAGAGACATCCAGCGCATATTAGAACGTGTTCTCAAGGTAAGAGGAGAGCGCCGGCAATACGAGGCATCGACTACAAGAACCAGCATGCCTTTCCTGCTATATACAGATTAAAATTTTATCAGAATCGACAAACTTACCACATAGTGGAAAACCACTATCCAGACTAGATGGTCAGTCTCCCCCTTTATACTGAAGAGCCCATGACCCCTCCCCCCCAAGACCAATTTAAGACACTCATGATCTATATTCCAAGAGAACACTGCCCTGATGGCCTTACATGATCTCTCCCTGTTTGCTTATAGTCATTAGTCAGTTATTAGTTTCCCCTCATCCCTCCCTGTGTCACAGTCATTAGTGTCCCCTCATCTCTCCCTGTGTCACAGTCATTAGTGTCCCCTCATCTCTCCCTGTGTCACAGTCATTAGTGTCCCCTCATCTCTCCCTGTGTCACAGTCATTACTGTCCCCACATCTCTCCCTGTGTCACAGTCATTAGGGTCCCCACATCTCTCCCTGTGTCATAGTCATTACTGTCCCCTCATCAGCTGGTGCAAGGATTTTTGCCACCCTAGGTAAAAGCTAATTTTGCCGCCCCTTGACTTCTCCCATTGACACACCTCACCTTACTACTGGGGTAACACACTGTAACAAACCTCCTCCTTATGTAATCTCTTTACTACTGGGGTGACACACTGTAACAAACCTCCTCCTTATGTAATCTCCTTACTTCTGGGGTGACACACTGTAACAAACCTCCTCCTCATGTAATCTCCTTACTACTGGGGTGACACACTGTAACAAACCTCCTCCCCCTCATATAATCTTCTTACTACTGGGGTGACACACTGTAACCAACCTCCTCCTCATGTAATCTCCTTACTACTAGGGTGACACACTGTGACAAACCTCCTCCTCATGTAATCTCCTTACTACTGGGGTGACACACTGTGACAAACCTCCTCCTCATGTAATCTTCTTACTACTGGGGGTGACACACTGTGACAAACCTCCTCCTCATGTAATCTCCTTACTACTGGGGTGACAGTTTTGTGGCTGTCAGAACCTGGAGAAATAACTTTCTTACGAAGGGCAAAACGGTGCCCCATCAAGAGGGCGCTCTAGGCGGCTGCCTATTTTGCCTATAGGTGAAGCCGTCCCTGCCCCTCATCTCTCCCTGTATCACAGTCATTACTGTCCCCCTCTTCTCTCCCTGTGTCACAGTCATTACTGTCCCCCCCATCTCTGCGTCAGGGTCACTACTATCCCCCTCATCTCTCCTTATGTCACAGTCATTACTGTTCCCCTCACAAAACAAAACAGTTTTACTTACCTCCCCGTTCGTTCCCGCGCTGATTCCCCCCCTCCCCCCTCAATCCTGCCAGTGGATTGCGCTAGGGTGTTACACAGTGCAGCCAATCAGTAGCCTTGGCGGTCACGCGCCATATTCCAGGAATACAGAGCTTGCCCACCAGGTCACTGAACGGCCACCTGACACCAGGCGGAATGGGGGTTCAGCGCAGGAATAGAAGTAGAGGTAAGTAAGTGTTTATTTTTTATTTTTTAAAAGACTGAAAACCCTATTGGAAAGGGCTGACAAAAACCTAGGCGCCATTACTAAATTCTTATGGTGACCTGGGATTTGTTGAGCCCTGCCCTAAAGGCAGTTATGTGGGGGTAACAAGGGTCGCAAAGGTTAGACTTCTTTGTTCCCTAAAAGATGTTTCTGGCAGCGACACATTTCCTCCACCCTTATTGACCAATGCAATCTCTGTCAATCCAAGGAAGGATTAGTAGAGGTATCTATTCTTAGGCCTCGTTCACACAGCCCTAGTGCTCCGGTAAAGGGAGCTTCCTTGCTTGGTCCGTCAAAAGGACGGGTGTTTAGTGGAGGAAAAAATACCGCATGTCCGATCCATTTTCTCCACTCCTGTAAAATACCGGTCACCTGACTGACCCCATTCAATCTTTATGGATCTTTAAGGACCAAGTGGTGTCAGTTTTGCTCTGAACCTTTTAGGGTCTGTTCGGCACAAAAAAAAAAAAAAAAAAAAAAAAAAGCCAAATGGTTTGGAACACAATGGCAGTGTCAACTTGGCCTAAGCATACTGCTATCTATATGCGTTCAGCGGTCTTTAGATACAAAATCCACTGAAAAAGAGTTGATCGGGCCCGATGTGTCTACTTAATCCCCTGGTGATTGGATGGTGAAACTGACATTACAAAAGAGCTTTATTGCCAACCTATGACCACATGGAAAAAACATTGAGTAATTCTAGAAGATTAAAATTTCTTGGTAATGTATTTTACAGAAATACGACTATGACAGCAGCACGGTGCGGAAGAAGTTCTTCCAAGAAGCCTTACTACAAATCATCATCCCATTTCTACTGAAGAAACTGGCTCCAACCTGCAAATCTGTGAGTATGGGGTGAATGGAGCGGAGCGACTGCTTTCAGAATGTGCAGAGCAGTGCTTCCCAACCAGGGTGCCTCCAGCTGTTGCAAAACTACAACTCCTAGCATGCCCGGACAGCCAGCGGCTGTCCGGGCATGCTTGGAGTTGTAGTTTTGCAACAGCTGGAGGCACCCTCGCTTGGAAACAATGCTCTATATGATCAGTGCTGGCATAACAACTTTGTAGTAAATGATTAAAGGGGTACTCTGGGGAACTAAATCCATAGCCCATTCATTCCCTCTCACCAACCTATTTAAAGGGGTATTCCGCCCCTAGACATCTTATCCCCTATCCAAAGGATAGGGGATAAGATGTCAGATCGCCGCGGTCCCGCTGCTGGGGACCCCTGGGATCCCTGCTGCGGCACTGCGCTATCATTACAGCACAGAGCGAGTTCGCTCTGCACGTAATGATGGGCGGTGCAGGGGCCAGAGCATCGTTACGTCACGGCTCCGCCCCTCGTGATGTCACAGCCCGCCCCTTTCAATACAAGTCTATGGGAGGGGGCGTGGCGGTCGTCACGCCCCCTGCAATAGACTTGCATTAAGAGGACTGGCCGTGATGTCACGAGGGGCGGCGCCATGACGTCACGCTGCTCCGTCCCCCGTATCGCCCGTCATTACGCACAGAGCGAACTCGCTCTGTGCTGTAATGATAGCGCGGTGCCGCAGCGGGGATCCCGGGGGTCCCCAGCAGCGGGACCGCGGCGATCTGACATCTTATTCCCTATCCTTTGGATAGGGGATAAGATGTCTAGGGGCGGAATACCCCTTTAATGGTCTAAATGTCTATCATTAGCTATATAGAGCTGTTTCCCCTCTTTCAGTTGTCACATACATGCAGGGAGTGTAGAAAATAAGTCATCTAGCCATCCACTCTGTCCAAGTCCCTCTCTGAAAGCAGCCCCCACCCTCCTGAGAGATGCAAACCACTTGGTTTCTGCCCTGCACTGATGACTAATTCTTCCTTTAGTGCTGGGGAGATGTGTGCAGCTTCAGTCAATCACACACTGAACTTTTCCCTGCTGCTCAGAGCAGGAGGGTGGGGGCTGCTCTCAGAAAGGCAGAGCTGCAATGATTCCTGGGAAATGTAGTATTTATGAGGCAAGGGGAGGGAAGGAGGGCGAAAAATATCAAGCAGCCAGAGAAGACCACAGGAGCCATGCATGTCAGGCAGGATGGTTAAAAGGGAACATATGGCTTTGGAGCTTTTTATATATAATGTATACTACCCCTTTAAACAAACCTTCAAATATGCAGCAGATCCTGTACGCGTGAACGTACCCTAAGCCTAGAAAACAAGCACCTGCCATTACATGTACTGCTCATGTTTCTTACTGGCGGCAGCCATAACTCTGTTCTGTGTCCTCTGCAGGAGTTACCCCGCTACCAGGAACTTATATTTGAGGAGCTGTCCCGGTTTGTGCTGCTGGAGAATATATATGAAGAAGTTGTGCTGCAGACCGTAATGAGAGATATCGTACAAGGTAAGGATAGAACAGATGTTGGATACACTGATGGCTTCCTGCGATTCTTTTTGTTTATGTCTTTATGTATTTTCCGTCATTTCCAGCTGTGAAGGATGCTGCCACCCAGCGTAAACACAACTTGTACCGGGACAGTATGGTGTTACACAACAGTGACCCCAACCTTCATCTTTTGGGTGAGGGACCTCCCATCAACTGGACTGATGAATATGGAGATAGTACTGAAAAAGCTGGAGACCGGCACGGCAGAGTGCGCCAAGTGGTCTCCATCATCCAAGACGATGAAGCGCCGGACTACTTAGAATCTTGTCAGGAGGCTCCAGCCAATGAAAACATCCCCGAGGAGCCAGGATCTAGTGATGTGCACGCAATCCGTAACATGCTAGTCAAAGAATTTGATGTTGAAGTTCCAGCAAAGGACAATGCAGACACATCTTCCCGAGTAGAACCTGATGAGGAAGTAACACGTGCAGTGCAAGAGAAACCTGCCGAGCCTCAAGAGTCACATACAGAAGAGGACACTTCACCTCATGAGCACCATGAAGATACGTTGGATTACAGCCATGCAGAGGCTTCTCCAGAACACAAGATACCAGTAGTGGATCACAATCATGCAGAGGCTTCTCCAGAACACAAGATACCAGTGGTGGATCACAATCATGCAGAGGCTTCTCCAGAACACAAGATACCAGTGGTGGATCACAATCATGCAGAGGCTTCTCCAGAACACAAGATATCAGTGGTGGATCACAGTACTGCAGAAGCTTCTCCAGAAAACGAAAAACCAGTATACCGTAGCGCAACAGACATCTTAAAAGATGTTCATGCTAAACAGCTTGAACGGTCACAGTCGACAAGTGACCATTTAGTCAAAGACCAACAACAAGACCGTGCAAGTCCAGAACACAACGAGATTGAAGAAGAAGAAGACCACCGAGTACGGGAAATAATCCATCCCCCAACTACGCAGGAGGCAACTTCTTCCCTCGTCACCCCTACAGAAGAAAGCCAAGCGCAGCCGCTCCCGTCTCCCGTGACACACACAGTACATTCCACCCCAGACGATAGTGGGTTCCAGTCGCCCCTAAGCGAGGAGGAAGAGGAAGGTGAAGGCTACAAAGAAGTCCCTGTACCTGCTCCAAGGAAGCGCGATGAGGTTATCACCCAGTTCTGAGTATCGGTAACACGGGACTGACCTTGTAAAATGAACTTCTATGGAGGGCGGAAGCAGTGCCGAGCTCTCCTTCCTTCCTTTTTATTTTTTTTTTTTGGCACAAAACTACTTATTTAAATGCTTTATGGCTCTGTTACTCTCTGCTATGCCAGGGCTGTTATTTTTTTATTTTTTTTTGCTTTGTTTCACCGCTTTTTTCTTTCTTTTTTTTTTTTGGAAAGTATTCAGTGTTCTCAACATTCGCCAGCGCACATCACCGCACCTCACATCACACTGCTGCTGTAGACGGACCAGATTCACCACGGCAGACACTAAATCTCACTCACCCTCCCATGGTAACTTATTATTTCGAAGCTCGTGCGGACCATAGTCCTAGAGGTGTCGCCTTGTACACCCTTGCATTACTGCCACCTTCTGTATACACACTCTTCCTGCACCCGCACAGTCTTGTATAAACACTAACCCAGACCATAGCTTGAACGTCTCCCTCCTGGGTGACCGTATGCTACGATGAATTTACACCGATAGGGAAGGTTACAGACACTTAGTTTTGCCAAAAAAAAAAAAGATACCTGGGTATAAAAAGATTATAAACACGAAGTAGATACAGCAATGTCGGCACAGTCACCAAGTAAACTTTGCACTTTCACGCATGGACACAAGTCAGAGATATCCCATAGCTCAAATCCCATAGCAACTAGTATTGCATCCAAAATTCCACCAAGAAGATAATCGGGAGGCACTCACCAGGAACTAGTAGAAATGTTCTCTTTATTTTCGGTAAGTAAACATCACAAATCGTGGGTAAGGTCTTGGATATCAAACAAACATAGAATTGAGGTTACAGCCGTTTCACGCCTGTATTGGTTACTGCATCAGACCAGCGTGAAACAGCTGTAGTCTCACCTCTGTGTTTGTTTGTGGTGTCCGGGATGTTACCCATGATGTGTGGAATGTGCCTTCCAATTATCTACTTGGTGGAATAAAGATTATACTGACCCCCAACGATGCCACTTTGATGACAGAATTCCTTATCTCCTGAATCTTTATGCTTGGGGGTGTCTGTGTTGGTTCCTAGTTCTTCGTCTTAAAGGAGGATCCTGTTGCAATCAAAACCAGTGATAGAAGACTATTACCTGGTGTTTCCCATTTAGGGTGCCTCCAGCTGTTGCAAAACTACAACTCCTAGCATGCCCGGACAGCCGAAGGCTGTCCGGGCATGCTAGGAGTTGTAGTTTTGCAACAGCTGGAGGCACCCTGGATGGGAAGCACTGCCATAAACAGTTTAGTTCGAGTTGCACGGCTCAAGTGGCCATATAGCCCAGGAGCAGGGGCCCTGCAGTACATACGCACAGACCATTCCGCGCATGGAGACCTAGGGGAGGCATCCTCACTCCACGCACATCACTACGGGGGGAGGGGCAACCCTACGTTTTAAGCCGAGCAGTGCCTTTTTTTATCTCAATCTAGACCTGCGGATTTCCCTCTCTAGATATATTTTATTAAAACTTTTAAATGTTTTAAAAGAAAAAAAACAAGCAAAAAAAAAAGCTTCTAATTAATAATAAATAAAAACTTTATTATATGAAACAGAAGCGGGTGTGAAAACTTTTCTGTGTCGTTGCCTGAGAGATGCGCAAACTTCAGTCCAGTGTAAAATATTTGGAGGCCAATGTCCCCATAGACAACCATGAAAAATAAAATAAAGGAGGCTGGAGGAACAGCAGTAAAACAATATATACAGTCATACCTGAGCTCTGTCTGCTGACATTACACCAATTGGATTAGGCTGGGTTCACACCACGTTTTGTAACTACGGTTCCTGTATATGGCTGGCAGGAGGGGTGCGGGGCTTAATCGCGGCGCCCGCACTCAGCCGTATTCGGGAACCGTATTTAATGCATGTCTATGAGCCGACCGGAGTGAACCGCAGCCTCCAGTCGGCTTTGTTTTCGGCCGTATGCGGTTTCCCGACCGTAGGTCGACCACGTTTTTGCCTGCGGTCGGGAAACCGCATACGGCCGAAAACGGAGCCCACCGGAGGCTGCGGTTCACTCCGGTCGGCTCATAGACATGCATTAAATACGGTCCCCGAATACGGCTGACTGCGGGTGCAGCGATTAAGCCCCGCCCCCTCCTCCCAGCCGTATACGGGAACCGTAGTTACAAAACGTGGAGTGAACCCAGCCTTACACCAATTTTAACTTTTTGTTTGCAACGTCCTTATAGCTTTGAGGTTGTCTGAACAAGGGGGTGTTGTGCTTTTTTTTTTTTTTTTTTTTAAACTATGTGGCAGACTAAGGGCTCGTTCACACTGCCGTTATGCTCCGCTAAATGGAGACTGGAGAAAAAAAAAATATGGATACTTAAAGGGGTACTCCGGTGGAAAGCTTGTAGTTTTGCAACAGCTGGAGGCACCCTGGTTTGGAAACAATGGCGTAGACTTAATGTTATAGAATCAGTGAAAGGGTATGTTCACCTGGCGGAAGATCGAACAGACGTTCCGATGCAGCAAAGTTCCATTTCAATGGGATTCTGCTGCACTGTTCACACGTGGAATTTCCGTAATCCGCAGAAAGAATAGTCATTCTTTCTGTGGATTTCACTCAGCAATGGATTGCGGTCTATGAGAGAGCGCATTTCCGAGCGGTCCTAGCGCCCACCGGATCGTACAAACGTGCGGAATGTCTGCCCCATGTTTTTACTAGACATTTTACACTATGGGAACTTACATAAAGAGAGACAAAAACAAAGTGTGAACCCGGCCTGAGAATCGGTAACCTTTTTCCATGTTTATTCTTCTGGTTCTCGCCCCATGTTCTGTAATGGATCCCAAATGCGCCTGTGTCAAAGTGACTACATTTAAAGGGGGTACTCCAATGGAAAACTATATATATATATATATATATATATATATATATATATATACACATACAGTCTCTGTCTATATATAGTTTTCCATTGGAGTACCCCCTTTAAATGTAGTCACTTTGACACAGGCGCATTTGGGATCCATTACAGAACATGGGGCAAGAACCAGAAGAACAAATATATAATATATATATATATATAAAATTATTATTATTTTTTTTAATCAACTGGTGCCAGAAAGTTAAAACGCATATGAATTACTTCTATATAAAAATCTTAATCCTTCCAGTACTTATCAGCTGCTGTAAGCTCCAGAGGAAGTTGAGTAGTACTTTCCAGTCTGACCACAGTGCTCTCTGCTGACACCTCTGTCCATGTCAGGAACTGTCTAGAGCAGGACCCATTCCAGACATGGACAGAGGTGTCAGCAGAGAGCACTGTGGTCAGACTGGAAAGGAAATTCAAAAAGAAAAGAACTTCCTGTGGAGCATACAGCTGCTGATAAGTACTGGAAGGATTAAGATTTTTAAATAGAAGTAATCTACAAATCTGTTTAACTTTCTGCCACCAGTTGATTTAAAAAAAAAAGTGTTTTCCATCGGAGTACCCCTTTAGGATCTTGTTGAAATATCTATTTGAAAAAACTGATGGAATGTACATTTATATGGAGAGCCCAATCCAGACAAATTCCTTGTACATGTAATGAAGAAAGAAGAAGGTCCGGCACTTCGGGTGAAGGATAAAAACCAGCTTTCCTTTATTCAAAAACCTTGACACAGTTCACATACAGAACAACATCTGACGCGTTTCGCCCACGTTGGGGCTTAATCGTCTACGATTAAGCCCCAACGTGGGCGAAACGCGTCAGATGTTGTTCTGTATGTGAACTGTGTCAAGGTTTTTGAATAAAGGAAAGCTGGTCTTTATCCTTCGCCCGAAGTGCCGGACCTTCTTCTTTCTTCAATTGGATTGTGGGCCGAGGGCGGAACCGGCCGGTCCGTGGCACAGGTGAGCCATTTGGACGTTCAGTGTGAAGCGGACTCCACAATTTGCAATGTAATGAAGAGTATATAAATGAGGGGTATCTGTATCATAAAAACCATAGGTACACTCTAAAAAGGTAAGGCCACAATACCAAGGTATGGCACCTTAGAAGTCACAGCTATGGGTTGTGGGGTTATACCGGTGCTGACAGGTGACAGCTCACAGGGTAGTGCAGGAGTGTGTGAATATAAAGATCATATATATATAACCTCTGACCCTGCCGGCCAGTATGCGCCATGTCAGGTCCATAGATGGAGGCATACTTGTCCATAACAGTCTCTGTAGCCATGTTTGGAAGACTCTGGAAGTCCTCTATACACTGTGAGGCTTGGGGTATTTGGCAAGAAGAGGGAACGCCATGTAGTATCCAAGGGCAGAGCCGAGAACAACGGCTATAAAGATGGCGGCATTGTAGGACATGACACACAACATCACCACGTATCCGAGAAACACTTGGGCTGTGTGCAGGAGGGCGAGCGAAGAGTGCAGGAGCCACCACCTGTGTGTAGAGACAGACGTGAGATGGGGGGTCCGGCGTACTGTACTAAGATACGGTCACAATAATATACAGAATGGTATAGGAACTGGCAGGTGGACACTCACCGGTAGGTGGAAGAAGGCGGAAACTGCACAGAAGGAGCAGAGTCCTCCCCTGGAAACAGAGGATCGGGACCGAGCGAGGTGTCAGAACCAGCCGGGGTGTTGGCCTCTGTGTCCGACATCAGCGGGGGACATAGAGCCGAATCCGGAGTCAGCGGCAGCGTCTGGAGGACCCTGGTGAGAAGGTTCGATTTCCACACCTTAGAGATCTCATAGAGGACGGTGAGGAGTAGGACGACCACGAATGAGACCACGAGACCTGGAGGGAGAAACATCACCTCTTTAGGGTCTATTCACTCTGCAGAATTTCCGCCTCAAATTAAAGCCCATAGACTTCTATGGGATTCCGCACTCCCATTCACACTTCTGAAATTCCGCAAGCGGAATTTCAGAAGTGTGAATGGGAGTGCGGAATCCCATAGAAGTCTATGGGCTTTAATTTGAGGCGGAAATTTCGCAGAGTGAATAGACACTTAGAGGGATGATTTATCAAAACCTGTTCAGAAGAAAAGTTGCTGAGTTGCCCATAGCAACCAATCAAATTGCTTCTTTCATTTTAGGAAGGCCTATGAAAAATGAAAGTAGTGATCTGATTGGTTGCTATGGGCAACTGAGCAACTTTTCCTCTGGACGGGTTTTGATAAATCTCCCCAATAGTGTTTATATCCCAAGATCTGCACCAACAGGAACAAGACCCTGAGGCTGCGTTTAGATGCCATTAAATACTGTAATATTTATCTTCTTTACAGATTAATTTATTTTCATTCTTATATAAGAGTTACATGTTTATTGTTTTTATTTTTTTATTTTTCCATAGACAGGACCCCAAATCTACTGGAAACAAAAATTTACTTGTCAAAATTTTCATTTCCTGGAGTCCTTAGGTAGCACAATAACAAATAGCTTGTAGGCACAAATAGAGGAATAGCGGGCTGGGAATACTGGTGTAAATAAACCTATACTGCACCTATAGAAAAATGGAAGGCAATATACGGAAAAAATAAATAGGGGTGCACCATGAAAATAGAAAAAAAACTGTAAACTATCAAAGAAAAAAAATGTAGACTTTTTTTTCCCCCTAACAAATAGCTTGTGCTTCCATAGGACTATCAGGAATATACAGCGGTCCCTCAAGTTACAATATGAATTGGTTCCAGGACGACCATTGTATGATGAGACCAGAATTCTATGGAAACCTGGGAATTGGTTCTGAAGCCCCAAAATGTCATCCAAAAATAGGAAAAACTGAGGATTAAAGAAAAATAAGTAGATAACTAAGAGATAAAGCAAATCCTTATATATAAAAATAATAAAGAGCTGCTGGGAGCTGTAAATCACTGTCTATGTAGAGGACAGGAGCTTCTTCAGGGTCCTGTACAGTACACAGTGTCCTAAAAAAGTAACATGGAGCCGCCCTCACCTGGTGTCCAAAGGAGCAGCTAACCCTGGTACAGGTAAAGAGTACAGAACATGTAATACCTCCCTATACTGTAGGGGGTGCCACCAGACACCAGTCAGTGCATACACTTCAGTAATACAGGTAAAGAGTACAGAACATGTAATACCTCCCTGTACTGTAGGGGGCGCTACCAGACACCAGTCAGTGCATACACTTCAGTAATACAGGTAAAGAGTAGTACAGAACATGTGATACCTCCCTGTACTGTAGGGGGCGCTACCAGACACCAGTCAGTGCATACACTTCAGTAATACAGGGGTTTTACCAGTGATTGCCCATTCTGATTGGTCAGATCTTCTGGCCATTGACAGGTATCACAGATCTGGACTGTCTGTATATTGTATGTTGAGTCTGGTATCAAGTTACAATGGTCCAGAAAAGACCAATGTATGGTGAAAATATTGAGGGATCACTGTATACTTTTATATGAAAAGTGGAAATTCACAGAAAACAATAAAGGAAGTGACTCATGAAATCATAAGACTGAAGCCTAAGATTTGGCTCAGATGGGTTTGCAGAATTGGGAAGTTCACATAGAGATGACTTGGGTTATTGGGTGAAGAAGACGACTGGAAATACAGATTAGGTAACATATATCCCTGAATAATACAGAACACAATGGTAAATACACAGAGACAAGCTGCAGCCTGTGTGTGCACCCTGAGGAAACTCCCAACACCTTCTCATCCCTCACACTGAAGAAGCCGCAACGTGATGACTCAGAGAGGAAGATACATATATATCACTCTGCACTCACACTCACTTATACAATGGCGTCTCCTACCTGCCAGCGTCTGGACCATCCAGAAGTCAAACAACAGGGTCACATGGTCTGAGAAGATAAAATACATCTGCAGAAGGAAAAAGAAAACGTGTGAATTAATAAATGCACTTTACGTACTGCCTCCTCATCTCTCCCTATAAATGATGTAGATACAGATAGTACTGCCTCCTCTCATCTCCCTATAAATGATGTAGATACAGATAGTACTGCCTCCTCATCACTCCATATAAATGATGTAGATACAGATAGTACTGCCTCCTCTCATCTCTCCCTATAAATGATGTAGATACAGATAGTACTGCCTCCCCCTCATCTCTCCCTATAAATGATGTAGATACAGATAGTACTGCCTCCTCTCATCTCTCCCTATAAATGATGTAGATACAGATAGTACTGCCTCCTCTCATCTCCCTATAAATGATGTAGATACAGATAGTACTGCCTCCTCATCTCTCCCTATAAATGATGTAGATACAGATAGTACTGCCACCTCTAATCTCTCCCTATAAATGATGTAGATACAGATAGTACTGCCTCATCTCATCTCCCTATAAATGATGTAGATACAGATAGTACTGCCTCCTCTCATCTCTCCCTATAAATGATGTAGATACAGATAGTACTGCCTCCCCCTCATCTCTCCCTATAAATGATGTAGATACAGATAGTACTGCCTCCTCTCATCTCTCCCTATAAATGATGTAGATACAGATAGTCCTGCCTCCTCATCTCTCCCTATAAATGATGTAGATACAGATAGTACTGCCACCTCTAATCTCTCCCTATAAATGATGTAGATACAGATAGTACTGCCTCATCTCATCTCCCTATAAATGATGTAGATACAGATAGTACTGCCTCCTCTCATCTCCCTATAAATGATGTAGATACAGATAGTACTGCCTCCTCTCATCTCTCCCTATAAATGATGTAGATACAGATAGTACTGCCTCCTCTCATCTCTCCCTATAAATGATGTAGATACAGATAGTACTGCCTCCTCTCATCTCTCCCTATAAATGATGTAGATACAGATAGTACTGTCTCCTCTCATCTCTCCCTATAAATGATGTAGATACAGATAGTACTGCCTCCCCCTCATCTCTCACTATAAATGATGTAGATACAGATAGTACTGCCTCCTCTCATCTCTCCCTATAAATGATGTAGATACAGATAGTACTGCCTCCTAATCTCTCCCTATAAATGATGTAGATACAGATAGTACTGCCTCCTCTCATCTCTCCCTATAAATGATGTAGATACAGATAGTACTGCCACCTCTAATCTCTCCCTATAAATGATGTAGATACAGATAGTACTGTCTCCTCTCATCTCCCTATAAATGATGTAGATACAGATAGTACTGCCTCATCTCATCTCTCCTTATAAATGATGTAGATACAGATAGTACTGCCTCCCCCTCATCTCTCACTATAAATGATGTAGATACAGATAGTACTGCCTCCTCTCATCTCTCCCTATAAATGATGTAGATACAGATAGTACTGCCTTCTCTTCTACCATTACAATCCCTGGGGCCGGGCATGGACACAATGGCGGACAATGCGGGGATGATGGGTGCCATTTATCACACATTCCTAACACAGAGACACCAAGACCGCCCCATTCAGGCCAATCACAGATCACCTTTTATCCGTTATCCTGATCTGAAAAAATATATATAAATAAATAAATATATATATATATATATATATATATATGCTACACTCTGATAGGTTGCTATGAGCAACAATGGACTAACAATGTCAATAGGATGTTAAAAAATAAAATTGTGTGAAGAAAAAAAAAAATGGCGCAATACAGACAGGTGTGAATAGGCCCTGAGACAGAGCACAAAATCACTTCAAGGCTACTTTATACCGACTCCAGCAGGGAAAGAGTTCATTTGTTGTTTTTTTTTTTCTTCTTCTCTTAAGGGAAGGAATTAAGGAGTGCACTGCACTCGCAAGTCATGCTGGGAGATGTAGTTCCGCAGCACTCGCTTTTAAGTCAGTCACCCAAGCTGTGACTCTTTAGTTGTTGCAAAACTACAACTCCCAGCATGCCCTGACAGCCTTCGGCTGTCAGGGCATGCTGGGAGTTGTAGTTTTGCAACAGCTAGAGAGCAACAGGTTAGGGAAACGCTTTACGGCTGTCGGGGCATTCTGGGAGTTGTGGTTTCGGAACAGCTCGGGAAAAAAAAACTGCTGTCTTAAGTGAAGAAATAACGCAGGCGACACGTTCACACTGGGTCCGGCCTCACTCACCTGCATGGCACCGGTCACCGCGCTACCCGTCTACAGCCCCGACAGTCATTAGGACTTTCCCAAATCAGCTGACAGTAGAGAGCGGGGCACGGTGGGAAGGAGGCGGGGCTGTAGAAGTCACGTGACCGATAAAGGTTGATGCGCTTCACGCTCTAATCGCCAGGCGTCGCTGTTTCTCCCCAGTCCTGTGTGCAGGAGGTGTGCAGGTGCTACCGAGTAATCTATGGTCGCCTTCACGTGCGTATTACCCGTCTGTACGGGCGTAAATATACGTTTAGCGCATAACTCCACCGCAGATCTGGCTTCACCCTCTTCTCTTTGTGCCCAGCACAGCAGGCGGGTTTTCTAGCACAGTTCTTGGGTGTCAGAAAGGGCACAATTCCATCTTTCATTTCCATTGCTTTTCAGGGGGGGGGGGGGGGGGGGGGGGGGAATAGCAGGGACCTGGGCTGGAGGTCACAATCCCCCCCAATTATTATATCACATGACAAGAGGAAGCAATTGTGCTGAATAAAATTCATGGAAAGAAAACATTCCTTTTTTCTTTCCTAAAACAGCGCCACCACTGTCTTCAGGGCGTGTACAGTATTACAAATCAGTTCCATTCAGTTTGATGGAACAGAGCTGAAATACCGCATAGAAACTGAAGACAAGAGTGGTGCTATTGCCGAAAGAAAAAGTTTCTATCCCTCCCCCTTTAGGGCCCATTCACACTACGGATTTTCCTAGCAGCCTCCTATTATTTTCAATCGGATTCTGCTGCAGCATTAACACTACAGAATTTTCAGACCCCAGACTTCTTTCAGCTGAATTCACCCTGTAATGCATTGCCGGCTATTCAGACGGCACATTTCCGAGTGGCCTTAGCAATGGCTTGTGTTGCCGACGCTGCTCCAGATGTTATGTCCAGGCAAAGATTCCATAGTGTGAATGAACCTGTATAGTGTCACAGAGAAAGGTCAACAGTTTGGATCGGTCAGGGTCTGAGTGCTGAGACCTCCACCGATTAGGGCAACAAGGGGGAAGAACCGCGTTTAAGCGCCTCACTCAACTGATCGCTGCGATCTCCTTCCAGCTTCACGAGGAGGCCCCATTATGAGTCTACGGAAGCTGCTAAGAGCAGGTGAATGAAGTTCTTAAAGGGGGACTCTGCCTATGTAAAACATATCCCCATCTCCTACATAGTGATGAGTGGCAGGGGACATATTCGAATTTGCGATATTTCACAAGTCTATTGACGATTATTCGTCCTATGTTTGCGAAATTTGCATATTCAATATGTTCCTTCACTTTTTTCCAGGTGAAAATTTGCATAAACATTTTCATGTAAAAAAAAAAAAAAATTTGTCATTACAAATATATAGCACTATATTCTACAAATCTAAGGGAGGGATCAGCACTGGATGATCTCAGATCCTGTGCAGTAATATCCGATAGCTTGTCACCGCTATATTTCAAATACTCTCCACCAAAAGATACAGCACCAGGGACAAGGTCCGGTATAATGCAGGCTTTGGTCAGTATTGTGTACAGCAAGCGTGTCAAACTCAAAGGCTAACATGGGTCAAAAAAAAACAAGGTTTAAGTTTATGTGGGCCACATTCAAAAAAAGGACGTAGTAACGCCGGCCCTTAAATTCTGGGAGTGTGACGTGAATGAACGTAAATACAAGGTCCCCACATTAGGTGCAGTATAGTTCCCCCACACATTAGGGGCAGTACAGTTCCCCCACATTAGGGGCAGTACAGTATAGTTCCCCCACACATTAGGGGCAGTACAGATCCCCCACATTAGGGGCAGTACAGTTCCCCCACATTAGGGGCAGTACAGTTCCCCCACATTAGGTTGGCAGTATAGTTCCTACACAGACATACAGCCTCCAGCCAATGTACAATGTATGGCTGAAGACTGTGGGGGGTATTTATCAAAGGATTTATGTGTTTTTTTCCATGTAACTTTGGCGCAGTGTCTTTTTGCGCCAAAGTTTGGCGCATTTTCTCCACTGTCATTTTTACAACTTTCTCAAAATCACACGGTCCTGTGTGTGATTGGGAGTTGTAGTTTTGCAACAGCTGGAGGCACCCTTGTAGGGAAACATTGACCTAGAGTCTGCTAAGCCTCCAGAATACAATAGAGGCAAAGAAAACAACCAGGATACTGCATTCCGAGATTGCAATGGCGCAGGCAAGATGCTGATCTTTGAATGTTCTGACTTTTTTTTTCTTTTTAACAACTTGAAATACAGATGTACCCAGAGGTGAATTTGTCACCCAACTTATTAAGAGGCAGCAGTCCTATGTAAAGCCAGTTCTGTCACTTAGTAGGTAGCATTTAGTAGTGTTTGCAGAATGTGCACCACAAGGAGGCAAAATAAACAACTGCAGTGAATAGACTTCACCTTCTAGGGTGGATGCTCTGTAGGCATGGACATGACGTTGGCTGTCCGGGCATGCTGGGAGCTGTAGTTTTGCTGCAGTCCCCCTGGTTGGGAAACACCACCATAGCAATATACCCTACTGCAGGGGTACTCAACTATTTTTAGTGAGGGTCCGCTTATCCAGGTCTGCCATCCGGTGAAGGTCCGAGCTGAACGGTAAGGCCTGGTTCACAAATAGCGGCCTCAGTGCCATGAAAGAAAGAGCAAACGAGCAATTGAGTGTGAAGGATGTACTGTATGACCTGAATAGAATACTGCCACACACTGTACCCTCTGACTATACTACTGCCACACACTGTACCCCTGAATACTGCCACACTGTACTCACTGACTATACTACTGCCACACACTGTACCCCTGAATATAAAATTGCCACACACTGCGCCCCTGCTATACTGCCATAAACTGTAGCCCTGAAAATACTGCCACATACTGTGCCCCTGGTATATTACTGCCACACGCTATGCCCCCAAATACATTTTCCACAAACACTGTGCCTTGTACACAATTGTACCTCTGTGCCCCCAGAATTAATGATGCACAAAATTAATGATGCCACTGTGCCCCTAAAAGAACTTTGCCACGATGACTCTCCACCTGTTGCAAACAACTATCATGCACAGACAGAAGGTCATGATGGGAGCAGTAGTTCTACAACTGGAGAGTCACAGGTGGGGGGGGGGAACAGAAATTTGTACCCAAGAGCTGGTCTCCCGTCCCAGGTCCTGCTGCTCCGGCCTCTTCTAGTCAGGCCTGGCCGGAGCAGATGATGCAGGCAGTGCTAATCATGCTGCCTGCAACATAGGAGAAGCACCGGGCAGGGAACACACTGTTCTCAAAGACCTATACAAATGAGGTATCTTAAAGACCTATACAAATGAATGAGCGGAGGTCCGGATGACTGGCGGCCACGGTCCACCAGTTGAGTACCACTGCCCTACTGGGACATAGGAGTGTCATATGGGGAGACACTTCTAGGTACCAATGTAGAGCCGCGCTGGAGGACCCATGATGGCCATTCATCTCATTCCCATGAGACTACCTCAATATTTTTTTTTCCTTTAGGAAGGACCATTGCTGCATTAAAAGAGCTGTCCAACCAGCAAAAACACAATCCCTCAATTCTTGAATGTAATTTTACTTGACAAAATATATATAAATTATTTTCTTAAAGGAGCACTTCAGCCACAAATTAACTTGTCCCCTATCCCGTTCCCGGCTCAGTGAGGTGCATGTGCTGCAGATGGCATGCACTCCATTCATTCCTATAGGAGCACTAAAGAGACCCGAGTACAGCTCTCGGGCATCATCATCGCTTGATAGAAATGAATGGCGCAAGTTCCGTCTACAGGTACACTACATGTGCTCCTCACTGAGCGCAAGGGTCCCATCCTGAGAGCCCCGTCCCAGTGGTCGGATCCCCACAATCAGCTACTTATGCCCTAGCCCAGTGTTTCCCAACCAGGGCTGAAGGTTGTCCAGGCATGCTGGGAGTTGTAGTTCTGCAACATCTGGAGGCACACTGGTTGGGAAGCACTGGATACGGTATAGGTTAATAGTGTCTGGAGTTCCCATTTGCCAGATATTACAACAGACAAGACAAACCTGCTCTTCTTCCATTAGGGAGGACGGACAGACGTGTGTGGGATGGGGGGTGGGTATTTTATTTATAAAAAAAAAAAAAAAATGTGTGTATATATACACACACATATATATATACATATACATACATACATACACATACATACATACATACACATACATACATACATACATACACATACATACATATATACACATACATACATATATACACATACATACATACACATACATACACATATATACACATACATACACATACATACACATACATACACATACATACACACACATACATACACACACATACACATACATACACACACATACATACATACACATACATACATACATACATACACACACATACATACATACACATACATACATACATACACATACATACATACATACATACATACACATACATACATACACATACATACATACACACATACATACATACACACATACATACATACATACATACATTACATACATATATATACATACATACATACATACATACATACACACACACACACACACACATATATACACATACACACAGTCATAGCCATAAATGTTGGCACCCCTGAAATTTTTCAAGAAAATGAAGTACCGTATTTATCTGGGTATACCACGCACCGGCCTATAACACGCACCCTCATTTTACCACTGATATTTGGGTAAAAAAAGTTTTTTACCCAAATATCCATGAAAAAAATGAGGGTGCGTGTGTGCGCGTGTATACCCCGATACATCCCCAGGAAAGGCAGGGGGAGAGAGGCCGTCGCTGCCCGCTTCTCTCCCCCTGCCTTTCCTGGGGTCTAGAGCGCTGCTGTCGGCCCTTTTCACCCCCTGGTTATCGGCGCCGCTGCCCGTTCTGTCCCCCTGACTATCGGTGCCGGCGCCGGACAGCCAGGGGGAGAGAAGGGGCAGCGGCACCCTTTGCCGGCGCCGCTGCCCCGTTGCCTCCCCCCATCCCCGGTGGCATAATTACCCGAGTCCGGTCCGCGCTGCTCCAGGCCTCCGTCGTGCGTCCCCAGGGTCGTTGCTATGCACGGCGTGGCGCACTGACGTCATGCGCCGCGCCGTTCAGCGCATAGCAATGACGCCGGGGACACACGACGGAGGCCTGGAGCAGCGCGGACCGGACTCAGGTAATTATGCCACCGGGGATGGGGGGAGGCAACGGGGCAGCGGCGCCGGCAATGGGTGCCGCTGCCCCTTCTCTCCCCCTGGCTGTCGGCGCCGCTTCTCTCTCCCTGGCAATCGGCGCCGGCACCGATAGTCAGGGGGACAGAACGGGCAGCGGCGCCGATAACCAGGGGGTGAAAAGGGCCGACAGCAGCGCTCTAGACCCCAGGAAAGGCAGGGGGAGAGAAGCGGGCAGCGACGGCCTCTCTCCCCCTGCCTTTCCTGGGGGTGTATCGGCGTATAACACGCACACAGACTTTAGGCTAAAAATTTTAGCCTAAAAAGTGCGTGTTATACGCCGATAAATACGGTATTTCTCACAGACAAGGATTGCAGTAACACATGTTTTGCTATACACATGTTTATTCCCTTTGCGTGTATTGGAACTAAACCAAAAAAGAGGGAAAAAAAAAGGAAATTGGACATAATGTCACCAAACTCCATAAATGGTCTGGACAAAATTATTGGCACTCAACTTAATATTTGGTTGCACAACCTTTGGAAAAAATAACTGAAATCCGTTGCTTCCTATAACATCAATAAGCTTCTTACACCTCTCAGCCGGAATGTTGGACCACTCTTCCTTTATAAACTGCCCCAGGTCTCTCTTATTGGAAGGCGCCTTTTCCACACAGCAATTTTAAGATCTCTCCACAGGTGTTCAATGGGATTTAGATCTGGACTCATTGCTGCCACTTCAGAACTCTCCAGCGCTTTGTTGCCATCCATTTCTGGGGCTTTTTGACGTATGTTTGGGGTCATTGTCCTGCTGGAAGACCCAAGATCTCAGATACAAACCCAGCTTTCTGACACTGGGCTGTACAGTGCGACCCAAAATCCGTTGGTTATCCTCAGATTTCATGATGCCTTGTACACATTCAAGCCCCCCAGTGCCAGAGGCAGCAAAACAACCACAAAACCAAATTATCATAGAACCTCCACCATATTTCCCTGTGGGTACTGTGTTCTTTTCTTTGTAGGCCTCATTCCATTTTTGGTAAACAGTAGAATGATGTGCTTTACCAAAAAGCTCTATCTTGGTCTCATCTGTCCACAAGATGTTTTCCCAGAAGGATTTTGGCTTACTCCTGCATTGACACTAGGGGTGTGAATCGCCAAGAATTTGGCGATTCGATTCGCGATACCAGTGTGGCGATTCGATATATCGCGATACCCTCTAGGTGACGATACATCACGATATATCCCGATTCTATCTAAAAAGACAATGTCTTTTACACTTTTATTAAAACTTTATTTTTATTTTATTTTTTTTGTACACCATTAGTCTTTTAGGAATCATTAGATTCCTCTGACAGATGAATAGAGTTCTATTGAACTCCATTTATCTGCGATCCATTGATAGAGCCCGGTCCAGCCAGAATCCATCAATGACAGAGCCACGGAGAGCATATACATCTCCCTTTAGACGCCGCTGTCAACTTTGACAGCGGCGACCTAAAGGGTTAATAGCCAGCCGCGGCGATCGCTGCATGCTGGCTATTAGCAGCGGCAGAGTATGGAGCGGGCACGAGTCGGAGCCCGCTCCGTACACCCAGAGCGCCGCCGCTGTGTCAGATCCGGCTGACAAAATGTGGAACTTGTATCTCCTGATGCCCGGGACATGCTGTTCTGTGCATCAGGAGATACAAATTCCACATCACTAAAAGAATCGATTCAAAAATATTTTGAATCGATTCAGTATCGGCGAGTGAAAATCCCGATAATCGCGGGAATCAATTTTTTCTTACATCCCTAATTGACACCTTTCATCCATTTTTCTCTTCTGTCCACGCCCAGGGAGATTAGCTACAGTGCCAGGGGTTGCAAACTTCTTGATAATGTTGCGCACTGTGGACAAAGGCAAATCTAGATCTCTGGAGATGGACTTGTAACCTTGAGATTGTTGATATTTTTCCACAATTATTGTTCTCAAGTCCTCAGACCGTTCTCTTCTTCTCTTTCTGTTGTCCATGCTTAGTGAGACACACACAATGCAAAGACTAAGTGAACTTCTCTCCTTTTTATCTGCTTTCAGGTGTGATTTTTATATTACCCACACCTGTTACTTGCCCCAGGTGAGTTTAAAGGAGCATCACATGCTTGAAACAATCTTATTTTTCCACAATTTTGAAAGGGTGCCAATAATTTTGTCCAGCCCATTTTTGGAGTTTGGCGACATTATGTCCAATTTGCTTTTTTCCTCCTTTTTTGGTTTAGCTCCAATACACACAAAGGGAATAAACATGTGTATAGCAAAACATGTGTTTAGGGTTCAACATTTACGGCCATGAATACACATATAAAAATATATTATATATATATATATATATATATATATATATATATATATATATATATATATATATATATATATATATATACATATATATATACACACACACACACACACACATCTGGGCCAATCACATGTCTCCACTAGGTGCTGGCTTATCTATCCAACAGAATCCTTGTGATTGGTGACACTTTAAACAGAGTTGAAGGGGAAGAAACCCCTCAGTCACGTGAACACTAAACAGATGTGGGATGATAACACACTGGGACATACAAGGTCCACACCACTATTGCCACAATCTTGATCAAGTTAGGTTGTATTAGTTCAGCAGGTTGTGGTATACGCTGTAGATCACCTTATGGCTATACAGAGGGCACATACTTCATTAGGAACATTGGACCACTTATAAGACTTCTGGTCCCTGAAGAAGGAATCATGCCAGGAAGACCAAGTCCATCAATCCCTTAGCATATCACAGTGATCTCCAAACTGTGAACCTCCAGCTATTGCAGAACTACAACTCTCAGCATGCACGGACAGCCAACGGCAGGCAGAAAGTTGTAGTTTGCAACAGCTGAAGGTCCAGAGTTTGGAGACCACTGGCGTATCCCATTAAATCTTCAGTAAAGTTGTCCCTATTGATCGCACAATTCTGCCCAGTTGGTGTCTGTATTTTCATTAGTGTTAGCAGAACTACTTCAGGCAGTTTCTTTTTTCTTTCCTTATTTCAACATGGGAAGACACTTTAGAAACTGAGAACCCCTTTGACACACTTATTTCCTAAACTATATGGTCAATACATGGATGACCTCACAGGATGACTTTAGGCCGAGGCTACACAGCGATTTCGGGTGCGACATGGGTCACGCAAAGATTGCCATGTCACACTGCAGGCATCATGGTTCATTACAGCTTAAGGGGGAACTCCAGAAATAATAAAAATGTTTTCAAATCAACTGGTGCCAGAATTGTATACAGATTTGTAAAGTACTTCTATATAATAATCTTAATCCTTCCAGTACTTAGCTGCTGTATGCTCCAGAGGAAGTTGTGTAGTTCTTTTCTTTTTTTAAATTTCTTTTCAGTCTGTCCACAGTGCTCTCTACTGACACCTCAGTCCATGACAGGAACTGTCCAGGGGGTAGAGGCAAATCCCCATAGCAAACCTCTCTTGCTCTGGACAGTTCCTGATACTGACAGAGGTGTCAGCAGAGAGCACTGTGGTTAGACTGGAAAGAACTACATAACTTCCTCTGTAGCATACAGCAGCTGATAAGTACTGGAAGGATTAAGATTTTATTTATTATTTTTTTTTTATAGAAGTAATTTACACATCTGTATAACTTTTTACCACCAGTTGATCTGAAAACATTTTTTCCTCCAGAGTACCCCTTAAAGCTGTATTGAACCATGATTCCTGCAGTGTGGCATGGCAATCTTAGCGTGACCCATGTGGCACCCAAAATCGCTGTGTAGCCGGTTGATTTGAAAACAGTGAGACCTGCCAATCTTTGGCTGCCCGACCAGCGTTGTGGGCAAGAGAAAAAAAAAAAAGATATAAAGTAAAGCCAGCCATCGTGTATATTTTGGCACAAAGTAATAACAGAACTTCAGATTTCATCCCACTCCTCATATCTTACAGATTGTCGTCCCCTATAAAGTTGTGTAACTTCTACTAACAAACACAAACCATAACTTATCGGCTTTTCAAACTAAACCTTTATTTAACCACTTTCATCCATTCCTTCCTTCTGAGCAGTCGCAAAGACACAAGTGCATTATGTTGTGCACAGCATGTGAGGGGTGAGCTAGGAACGCCTAGCATGAAAAGGCGGGGGCAGCTTAAAAAGGAGTGGGACAATATGCTGGGCAAAATGACAAAATCTCTGCTTCAATGATGCCCATCCTTCCCCCCCCCCCCCCCAAGTGCTTTACAGACATGGCAGCCACATCTCTCCCAACGTTTTTATAACTTGCAGCAAAAAAAAAAAATAAAATAAAAAAAAAAATAAACGCTTGTAGTAAAGTCATTTCTTCATAATTTTTTTTTTCATTTGAGAGAAAAATCAACGAAAAAAAAAAACAAAAAACAAAAAAAAAGAACAAATCCAAACAGAAAATCCTAGCAATCCAAAACCTGAACTTATGATGGGAAAGGGGAAAAAAATGAATAAATATCAGGGAGACGGGTGGGATATAAACCTTGGCTGGACCATATGATATCTATTTGTACACTGTACTGTCCCACTGAAGGGTAAATGCCGCATTGCATCCCGTAAGGCAATTCTCTCTTCTTTCTAGGCTGACAATATATGGGATGGGTGTATACACAGCATGTGTTCTACCAATAGCCACTGGCGTATTACCAAACCTCGTAGGCTGCATCTGTCACTTGCAACTCTCATGGTTTTCCCCCTTTGCGATTCATTTGACCACCACCAGCGGGCATGAAATAAAAAACTGTATTGATCGGGTATTTCCTTTCAGTGGTTTATTTACAGGTAAACACCTCAGTATTTTTAATAGAAGCTGAAAAAAATAGCGTTGGAATAGTGGCTATTTCTTATGAGTGCTCTAGTTTTCTCTTCTTCCACTGGTTCTTTGCACTTTTCACATATTTATAGAACTCTTAAACCATTTAACCAGCTTCTCTACCCTGCATTCAGAGGTTTTTGTTTGTTTTTATTTTCTTAGAAGAGCCAAAACCAAATCAACTCTTCCTTAGGCAAAACTGAAGAAAAGCAAAAAAGAAAAAATATATTTATATACTATATCATTTTCCCCCTGCTCCTCTCCGTTCTCTACATTCCTCAGAGCAGTGTTTCAAGTCTCAGCACGGCCGGTTCACCGTTGGAAGGGAACCGGAGAGACGCGGCAGCTTTAGAAGGCAAGTCCCTCTTCTCGGTGCCAGCAGGGTGAGCGAGATAGATGCATGGCTTGGTTTTGCTCTCTCTTTAATGTCTAACAGTAGAAAACATATGCGATGGGGTAATCCTAGGCCAGGCCGAACCCCTCAGAGCACTCCTGAATTGCCAAAAGCAGCATGTGACGTAGCTTCTCGTAGCTCTCGTAGGCTGGAAGGTCCAACTGGTTAAAACTGAATAGAGGAAACAGATGTAAACATTTATTAATAATAAAGTGATCTATGACAGTAGCAAAACAATAGTACTGTATATTAAGCAGGGAAAATGTTAGGTCAGGGTACAGCCATAACAGGTTTGAGCCCACCAGTGTATTGCTGGATCCTTACCATGTGTGGGCAGAGGGCAGTCTGTCCGTAGATCGGTCATCTCGATGTATTTGAAATTTCTGAATGCCATTCATTCCCTCCAGAGCTGCGAAGCCCTGCAAGGGAACTTTGGATGTTCCAGTGACAAACTGAAGAAACTTTGCTCTGTCCGCTTGGTCAAAGGAGCGCAACGCTCTCCAGAACCACTGAATCTATGAAAAAACAAGGCAATTAGATAAGCCTGCTGTACTTGTATAACTTAACATATGGTATCTTAAGTATTAGCTTAGCTGAAAAATAAAAAAGGTGAGGTTATAAGTTTGGCAACCAACATCAGTTCCAGGAAAGGTACAGTTCTGGTCTTGCACCCAAATTGCAATCTAACTTTTTCTGCAGCTTTTAGCAGCAAATACAGCTGGCAGATATTACATTTTTAGCATGAAAAAGTCTGTATTAAAGGAGTACTCGGATATAAAAACGTATCCCTTATCCTAAGAATAGAGTATAAGTTTCAGATAGCGGGGGGTCCGACCGCTGGGAAAAGCGCAATCTCCCGTACGGGGCCCCGGCAGTCCGCAGGAAGGGGGGTGTGTTCGACAACTGCAAGAAGCAGTGGCTGACAGGCCCCTCATTACAACTCTATGGGGAGAGCAATCTACGACTCTGCCATAGAGCTGCATCGAGGGGGGCGTGTCAGCCGCTAGTCGTGCTATTTGGCCGTAGAGCCAGGGCCCCCTATAGGAGATTGTAAGGGGAGGGTCCGTCCTTAGGGTAGGGGATAAGTTTTTATATCCTGGAGTACTCAGTTAGGAATATATTTAGATTCCTCACGGCGAATGTGTGATTATTAAAAGGATATTTTTTGTACTCACCATAAAATCTCTCTCATAGCCTTCTTACCTATACTGATGGGTATATGCTCTTGCCACTAGGAAAAAAAAGTTGGCTCCTCCCTGGCAGGATATACCCGCCCACTGGAAGTGAGGTAATCAGTTTTGTCACAAAGCAGTAGGAGAAGCCAACAAAGAAATATGTCCGAAGGACCCTAGAACAGAATCCCAGATTTTAAAAAAACCGTAATAACCGGAAAAGAATATCCGGACAAAAAAAGTGGGTGGGTGGGCGGGTGCGGTGTCCCCCAATGAAGGCTATGAGAAAGATTTTACGGTGAGTACAAAAACTTACCGTAAAATCTCGAAGGATCCATTTGGGGACACAGAGACCGTGGGTATATCTTGCTGCCACTAGGAGGCAGACACTGGGCATACAAAAAGAAGTCGACCGCTCCTGGCAGGATATACCCTGCATACTGACTGAGCTAATCAGTTTAGTCCCAAAGCAGTAAGGAGGACCGAGAGAGAAAAACAGGGGGCGTCCGAGGGAACCAGACAAAAAATAACCGAACACTACCCCTTGGATAGAAAACCAAAGCATAAGAACAAAACAAGAGGGTGGGTGCTGCCCCCCCCCCCAATGAATTCCCCAATAAAGAGATTTTACGGTAAGCATAAAAAAATTCTACTTTTCTTGGTCTGCTCCATTGGGGGACACAGAGACAGTGGGATGTACCAGAGCAGTCCCCAGGGTGGGAAAAATACCCAAAACATAATCCGGCAGAAGACTGAGCCACTGCCGCCTGCAACACCTTGCGGCCCAAACCGGCATCAGCGGACGCAAAAGTGTGCACCTGGTAGAATCTGGTGAAGGTGTGCAAAGACTACCAGGTGGCCACCTTGCAAGGCCAAAGCCCTATTGCATAGCGCCCAAGTTCCCAAGGAGGGGTGGGAGACTGGTATGGCAGAGCCACATGTGCCACGCCCTGCAGGAAGGTACGGATGTGAGGGTTGGAAGCCAACGGCCGTTGAAAGAATAGAAAGAGCCAAAACTTGACCGTTAAGGGAGCTGAGTTCCAAACGCTGATCCAGACCAGATTGCACCGCCAGAGGGTCGTGTGACTTTGCTACAAAGCAGGGAACCTGCCTGTTGTGGGGAGATGCGAAGAGATCCACGTCCGAAGTCCCCCAAAGAGTGCAGATCTGCGCAAACAGCTATGGATGGAGAGACCACCCCCCGGATCCACGGAGGAGTGGCTGAGAAAGTCCGCTTCCCAATTCTCCACAACCGGAATGTGAATCGTGGAGACAGCAGGCACTCGAGTCTCGGCCCAGAGCAGAATCTTTGAGACCTCCTCCATCACTGAGCAGCTGCACGTGCCACCCTGGCGATTGATATAAGACACCGCCGTGGCATTGTCCGATTGGACTCGAATGGAACGACCCTGAAGGAAGAACTCCCAATGGAGGAGGCAAAGAAAAATGGCACGGATCTCCAGAAGATTGATGGGGAGGCGAGCCGCCTGAAGAGACCAGAGACCCTGGAGAGTCAGATCCCAAAACACACCTCCCCAACCCAGGAGACTCACATCAGTCGTGATGACCTGGCAGTGGAGGGGAAGAAACAACCTCCCCTGGAGAAGGAGGGAAGAGTGGAGCCACCACAGAATAGACAGACAGACGGAGGGTGGCAGAAGAATCTTGCAATCCAGAGTGGAACGCAACTTGTCCCGGGCGACAGCGGAACTGGGCGAAAGGAACCGCCTCCATGGCCATCATCCGGCCCAGCACCTCTATGCAGAAGCGAATCAGAACAGAAGAGGGGTGCCATAATTGACAGACACCCTCCGACAGGGAGCGCAGCTTGTCCTGCGGAAGACGAACACGGGCAGCAGCTGTGTCGAAAAGGAGACCCAGAATACAAGGGAATGAGTGGGAGAAAGGTGGGACTTTTCCCAGTTGATCACCCAACCGAAGGCAGAGTCTGCACAGTGAAATGAAGGCTCTCCAAGTTTTGGGACCAGGACAGAGCTTTGATCAAAAGATCGTCCAGGTAAGGGAGGATCAAGATCCCCCAAGCCCGAAGAATGGCAATCACCGCCGCCATGACTTGGGTGAAAACCCTGGAAGCAGTCACCAGGCCAAAGGGAAGAGCCACGAACTGGAAGAAACCCGGCGGAACAGCAAAGCGGGGGAAATGCTGATTGGTAGGAAAAATGAGAACGTGCAGATAGACGTCCCGGATATCTACTGAGGAAAGAAACTCCCCTTGATCCATGGACACAACCACCGAGCAGAGGGACTCCATGCATAGCCACAAGTGGCGGTTGAAGGGGAACGAGGAGGACGGGATCAAAAGAACCGGTCCCGGGGAAAAGAAGTGAACTCTATCCGGTAACCATCGAATGATGTCCCAAACCCAGGAGTTCTGAACCTGCGCCAGCCACATGTTCCGGAAAAGAGAGACGTCCTCCCATCCAAGAAGAAGATACGGGTGGGGGCATTCCTTCAGGAAGAGGAAGGCTTACGGTTACCGGACTTGGATGAGAAACCGCCAGCACCGTCTTGTCTCCAGGAAGGACATGCTTTGAAAAAAAGGGGCTTTGCGTGCAAGGGAGGAGGACCCGATGCAAAGGACCTAAAGGAAGCCACCTTCGGACGGGGATCGTAACGGCGGGGTTTGTTGTGCGGCAGCAGAGAGCTTTTACCTCCACAGTAGCTTCTGATATGATCTCATCCAGCCGTTTCCCAAAAAGCAGAGAACCTGAGAAGGGCAACTCTGTTAGGGATTTCTTCAAAGCAACATCTGCATACCACGCCTTCAGCCACATGGAGCGACGAATCGCAACCAAGTTACCTGAGGCAAAAGCCATACATCGTCTACATTAGTACCCGGCCTGAGAGAGTTGACACGCAAGATCCGCCAAGACCTCCAGAGGAACGCCAGACAGGATGCCTTGGCGCAGCTGAGAAGTCCAAACCGAGGCGGCCTTGGATACCCAGGCGGAAGCGAAGGCAGGTAACAAGGAAAAACCTGCCGCTTCAAGAGCAAACTGCCAAGTTCTCGATCTTCTTGTCTGCCGGATCCTTAAAAAAACGCTGCATCCGCAGAGGCAGATTAGTAGACTTGGATAGGCTCGAAACTGGAGGATCAACTGAAGGCGTCGAACACTTGGAAATCTGATCCTGAGGGAAGGGAAACTGAGTTTGTATCTTCTTGGTCCCCTGAAATAGTCTACCAGGACGCTTCCAAGCCGCGTCTAGCACGGCGTCAAATTCAGCATGAGAGCTGAAAGCATGGGGGAACGACGAGAGAGGCGAAAAGAAACTTCCGGATCTGTATCCAAAGTTCTTGGGTCCTCTAGGTTAAAGGTGTCCCTGATGGCTGACACCAAACTGTCCACCATATCCGACACGGCAGAGTGCTCCTCTTGATCTGAGGTGGCATCAGACGCGTCATCCGCTAATTCCCCTGGAGAGTGGAAGTGTGCGAAGGTCGCCTTAGACTGAGGCGTATTTGACCTGGAACGGCGAGTCGGAGACCTGGTATGAACACCAGGGGAGCGGCCCCTAGAGTGGGAGCGCTGCCGGTGAGCTGGAAGAGGATCGAGATCTAAGGGAAGAATGGCTATCCAGATTGCATGGCTCAAGAGAAGAGCCTGAAGAAAGCACTTTTGGGCGCTTGTGAGAGTGCTGGGGAAGTGGGAGTCAGGAGAAACTGAGTAGGACTCCCTGGGGGAAGAGCACAGGGAAGACTGCTCCAAGGCGAAACTACTGACCTGGAGACCCTAGCCAGATCGGAAATAGACTGGGAAAGGGAAGAAACCCACTCTGGCGGGGGGGGGGGACTGATAACGCGCGTTCCAGGGGGGCATCCTAAGAATTACAGGTGGGATGGAGGGCATTTTGGTCTTGCAGTCCACACAAGAGTAGTAGGTGACTATGGCTGCGGCCGCTTGTCTGGGAGGAGGTTCGGGTCTAGGGTCAGACATTGAAGCTAGTAAACAGGAAAAAAGCTAATAAAATTGAGTACTCTCACCCAGCAGCTGGAACTGAGAAGCAGGCTGAGCCGTCCTGGGCCCAGAGCGGAAGAGGGAGGCAGCTGAAGACAGATGGTCCGCAGAGCAGAGGAAGGAAGAGGAGGAGCGAGCTGCACAGACCCAGGGAGTGACCTCCACACCAGGAAGGACCCCATAGGAGGAGAAGGGGGAGGAGCACCGTAGATGACACCCCCCCAAAGCACGTGCACCTAGCTGATAGGTGCATCAGTGAACCCTGGTGCGCACGCAAGACGACTACAGGCCGGAGCAGGAGGAGGACAGGAGCCCCGCCAGCATATTGAGTGGGCGGAGCTAAATCCCAGATCAGACCGCAGCCTCAAGTAATTTCCCCCCCCCCACATACTCACTCCTTAATGGCTTCAGCCAGCATTAGGCCACTCTGCATCATGCCAGGCTGCCAGAGCAAGGCGAGCAGGGGCAATGGGAGACCCGGACCCAGGGAACAACCTCCAGGCGCTGGCAATAAGGGGTTAACGGTCCATACTCTTAGGATCTTTGAGGAAGGAAATTGCCAATTTCCGAAGCGCATCAGATAGAATTGATCCATACTGGAAACTGTAGTGGCGTCACTGCCAGCCTAAGGTTAGCCGGGTCATTTTTCATTGCGGAACTGCCGGTTGTAGACGCCACCGGCCGGGCTGTCTCCTGGCACCCGCTACTAGATAACAGCACAAGGACTTCCTTGCAACGTACATCCCGCAGTACCGTCATTCAGAGCATCAAAACCGTAAGTGGAATTACTACTTTTTTGCATTTTTCGGGAACATAGTAACATACTGTTTAAGAAGAAAAAAATCGAGCAGTCAGAGGTTCACATTGTTACATCGTGTCACATATGATTTTTTCGCAATATATACATTATATAAAATATACTTTTTCAACCACCATCACCAATATCACTATTAAATTGCTCTGACACTTAATTCATATACCTTGTCTACTAGCTAAAAACTGATGACCTCACTTCCAGTGGGCGGGTATATCCTGCCAGGGAGGAGCAAACTATTTTTCCTAATGTCAGCGCCTCCAAGTGGCAAGAGCATATACCCATCAGTATAGGTGTTGCCCCAATGAAGAGCGTCCGAGAAATAGAGAGTATTATGTAGAAGAACTCTGTATGTTGTGTCTTCTATATGTATTCTTATTCATCAACACACAGGTTCACACATTGTACTGCTAAGTACCGCTCTGTATTCTGCTGCAACATCTGAGGATTTGTTACGAAAGGTAGTGAAACAGGATCCCGTGGGAGCCATTAGAGAGACTAGTCTGCAGCCATGGTGTCCTTACCTGTATGGAATTAGACTGATACTTGTGATACTCTGTGTTAGACTTCAAGTCATCAATATCTATGGTGGGTAAGCCAGAAATTAGTAACTCCAGTTCCTGCTCTGTGAAAATGGAGATGAGACGTTTGGGGATAATTTCATAAAATCCCTCCAGGAAAGCGGCCAACTGCTTCCGGATTGCACCTTTAGATGTGAGAAAAAGGCGTCCATTAAAGGGGCAGAACATACTTAATAATATTAATAATAATAATTGCATTTTTTTTTTTTAATCAAATCCATAAAACAAGACTATAGCAACCACATCATACCTGTCATCTTCATCTGGCACACAAGGTGAACATATTCTTTCTTGTTGTCTTCGGTAACCAGGATGTTTGCACCGTTGGGTTTTAGGTCACGGACTTCACAGACACCAAATTCCTGAACCTAATTCAGAAAGGGGAAAAAAGAAAAAAAATTGTCCTGAACATGCACTGGAAAAACAACATTTACAAAACATTCTCAAACCGTGTCACAAGTCAGTAGCTGAAGGGTAGAGGGTAATACCAGGTGTCGGGATAGAATAGTGTGACGGGATAGAAATTCTGGACCATTTTACTGATGTAAGAGATTACTTCTCTCAAACTATTACTCGTTCTAAGGATTGATTTTTTTGTATGTCATAAGATCTTTTAAGACCGTGGTCTGAAACTGTGGTCCTCCAGATGTTGCAAAAGTTCGGGCATGCTGTGAGTTTAACTTTTGTAACATCTGGAGGGCCACAGTTTGAGACCACTGCCTTAAGAGAATACTCTCCTTCCTGTTTCATTGCTTACCCAAGCATAGCATGTACTTATTGCAGTGGATGTGCCTGGTTACTGAAGATCAGCCCCATTGGAGAGAATAGGATTAGGCTGCAATACCCAAAGTATCTACTAAGGCGCTATGCCAGGGTACACAAAGTAGAAGCAGCTTATACTGACAGCCCCTTTTTCCATACAGACATACCATCAATATTTAAGTCTCAAAAATCACATCGAAGATGAGTAAATCCATGGATGATCTCACCTCCCTGGTGGTCACCAATATTTTATGAAACCAGAGACTACTCATCTAAATGTTGGTGCTATTGTAACTGGTCAATATCTATTGTTCACCATTGTACTTACCTCTGTGCTGAACGTTAAGTCATAGCCCAGTGTGGAGACATCATTCTCGAGCAAGTACACTAACCCCTGGTAGAAGTGATAATCTTCGCTTTCCATGTCAGTGTATCTGCAAGGAAAACACTCAGCTAATGAATGGCTGAATATACATTATCAAGAAGTAGGAACATAACCACAGGAGAGGGGAAGCTTATGCCAAGTGGCTACTTGATGAGAACTACAGGCTAGCAACAGGATAAGATTAAGAGTAATGTAGTCTGAGGGAAGGGCAGTAACATGCACACCCAGATATTTAAATTGTAACTACGGGAAGGCCAACCCTATCAATAACCAGTACAGAAGGGAAAGGGTCAAGGAGAGGGATCGTGGACTTGTCCCTTTCGGCTGTCCAAGCATGCTGGGAGTTGTAGTTTTGCAACAGCTGGAGGCACCCTGGTTGGGAAACACTGCTGTAGCAGTTCAGCAATTCTTAGCTCTTACCTGACCGATTTGCCTAAGATGTGCTTGTAGAATGAGCGCGTGAAGTAACATTCCAGCAGCCTGTTGTCATACACTGCTTTAGCGACTATCCGCCCGACAAACTTGAAGTAGCTGAGGTGGTTGGGGTTGCAGTGAGAGGAGGGGTTGATGGTGTAGGTGACTCGGTCCCCAGGTGAAGTGCGGAACAGAGCGTACATTGGATTGAACATTTCCCTGGAGATGATCATGTACCATTCTCTGAGAAGCCCACCGGCATCTTGGCCTTCTTCTCCCTCAAACACTATATACCTATAAGGAGAAAGTGATTTAGCATTTCTCTACACCTGACACCCTGATTTAGCAAAAAAGTTAGAATAGCCTGCGACAAATGTACATTTTATTTGTTACTTACAATCTGTTTTTCATTTCCTCTGGGGATTTCCTGTGCAGTTCCCGGTAAGAGTCTTCAAACACATGGTCTCGTCTCACATGCACAGCCATATCCTCTTTCCGCAATCCTTCATCCAGTCGCTCAAGCTCCTGACGGAAATACCTGCAATTTGCCAAAAAATGTTTAAGTATAAAGCTTGAATCCAGCAGGATCTTTCTGCAGATGCATATAGTTGGCTCCATAGAATGTAGCACATCCAACCACTAATGTTATCCATAGCATATAAACTACATGTTCTAAGTATTATATAAAAATAATGTATATCATATAACGGGTTCAAAAAGACTAGAAGCAGGGGGGGGGGGGGGAGCAGTTTTTTTTGGTCACACGTACTTGCGTTTTACATCAAAGTCCAGGACCCTAATGTAGTCCACAAGAACAGCAAAAGGTCCATCGGCCAAGTGCGTAGTAGACTGCCTGAGGATCTGATTTAACACAGTGCGATGCGTCTCTGGAGGGAAAAAAATAGCATAAATTATTGTATAAAGATCTTTATCTTATATTGCTATATATACAGAGATTGAAATCTGATAATGTATTTATTATTTACAAAAATTTCTCAAATGCTCACATCATATCACAAAAGACGGCTATTGTAGAGATTGAATAAGTTTGTGCATCCACTTTCCCTTAATGGGGTATTCGTACCCACAGGGTAAGGGATAAGTGCCTGATGTGGAAAACCTCGAAATTGAGAGAAAAGGGATGGCGATGAATGTAGTGGCAGACTGGCATGCACTTTAATCATTTTCTATTGGAGCGCCAGAGACACACTGTACTCCTGTATCTCCAGCGTGCCCATAGACAATGACTGAAGCGCATGCCGACCCACCAGTCCATTCAGAGAGGAGAGTTGGGTCTATGTTCTGGAGATCACAAGGGGTCCGACCTCTGGGACCCCGCTGCAATCCACAGCATAGGGGATAAGTTTTTAGAGACTGGAATACCTCTCAGAATAACTTGACTAAACAAACCCCAAGCCTTACTACATCCTCACCTGCAAATCGTAAGAACTTTTGAGTATCAGGAGGCAGGCTGGATGAGATGTGCATAGCTGAAGGCTCCCTTGAAAAGAAGGGATCTAGGGAAGAAGGCGTAGCAGGAGTGAGGGGTGCTGGCGATAATGGGGGAGGCTCATCTTTTATGTGAGACAGTTGGCTTTCCCGTGTGTCCCGCACAGGAGGCTTGCTTTCTCTTTCTGTTGCATGAACCAAGAAAAATGCTTCTACGGCCGGCTGAAGAACTGCAGGACAAAAGAAGAGAACATAAAATGGGGAAAGTTAATATCTACAGCATTTTGGAAACATCAGGGCAAGAAATGCCGGCAATTGTTTTAGTACCTAGCACTGCATGTTGATCATGAGACTCCTCCAGCTCCTTTAAACATTCTCCTAACATGTCCCACAATTCATCCAGACTCAGCTGCTCACTCAGAAGGGGCAACTCTGGGAGTCTCTCTTCCTCTTTCTTTTCAGCAGCTTGAGATCCTTCAGAGCCTAGAAAAATAAAATGATCCATGGGTTATCCAATAAAACAAACAATTACATGCGAATGCAGGCGAATTACTGGGCACTGACCAACAGACTGGGTATCTTGTGTGGCTGGTGACGGCTGGTCAACATCCATAGGAGATTCCTCCCTACGAGCTGAACTTTCCGCCTGCGCAAGATAATAACCCAAGTTAGATGTATAGCTAGTGCAAGCGGGGTTTACACATTGACAAGTAACAAGACTTAGTAATGACAGAAGATAAAGGATACATAAAGCAGCGCAGAATATGATGATGCCATGCAATCCATAGACACACAACGCACACTTTTATTTGCAAAAGCAAGGTGCCACCACTAAAGAACCAAAGGGAAACATGCACAAGGTGTAAAGAGGATAGACATAACCACAAGGCTCATAAGAAAATTAGACCGGACATTGACACATAAGGAAGGTAGAAGGGGGGGGAATACATGTGAATATAAAAAGGTTTTATAAATAAAAATAAATAAATAAAAAGGAATGGGAGGAACAAACTAAGGATGAATGTTCTGCCAGCGCCAGTCATCATGCTAACCGTTGCAGTTTGCAGCTGTCTCCGCGCCCTTTGACCCTCACGTACCATTTGTATAATGGCATCAGCCTCAGCCTCCAGCTGCTGCACAGCTGCCTGGATGCTGCTAGCCGAGGCCAGACTGGCAGCCCCTGCAAGAAGAAGATAGCCGTAAGAAAACATTGACATGCACTGGATGCAGAATTAATGCTTGCCTATACTGGATCACTTCACAACATGACTTATGACCATTTGCCCAATTTAGATTTTATACATTTCCCAGCATGCTCTACCCAGCCAGTGCAGATTTAGTTCAACAGCTCAAGCGGCAGCTATAAAACTACTCCATTCCTGGTATTGTAAAAGGCAAATAACCCTAAATATTGTGGGCCTTAAACACTATCGGTGCATCCTTTACACACAGCCCCATTTCTTTTTCATGCCTTAAACCAGTGTCTCCCAACCAGGGTGCCTCCAGCTGTTGCAAAACTACAATTCCCAGCATGCCCGGACAGCCAACGGCTGTCCGGGCATGCTGGGAGTTGTAGTTTGGCAACAGCTGGAGGCACTGCCTTAATCACAAGAAAGAAGCACTCTTAAAATGACAATTAGGCACGACGTGCCCCATTTTTTTTTTCTTACCTAAAATATATTACGATAAGCTTATTTACACACCACAGGGATATATTATATATATATATATATATATATATATATATATATATATATATATATATATATATATATATATATATATATATATATATGTGTGTGTGTGTGTGTGTGCGCGTGCATGTATATGTGTATATATATATATATATATATATATATATATATATATATATAAATAGATCTGAAAATTCCCTGTATATCTAGAGATTAAGACAATACCTTTCTGGATGCCTACAGCTTAGTTCAATGAATAAAACATGCTCTCATAATGCCTCTAGTGCAGTGTTTCCCAACCAAAGTGTCTCCAGCTGTTGCAAAATTACAACTCTCAGCATGCCCGGTCAGCCATAGGCTGTCCGGGCATGCTGAGAGTTGTAATTTTTCAGACAACTGGAGGCACCATGGTTGGGAAACACTGCTCTAGTGGCAGTTCATGGCATGGCCTGTGTATCAGACAAAAAAAAGGTGGACATTCACTTTAATTATATTACTTAAACAACAGAGTTAAATTTAAAGGTGCTGTAATTATAAGATGCCCAGATCTGCCATTTTACTACTTAGTCACATGGTACAGGAAGTTCTGTAGTTCTTCTTGTGCTCGATCGTATCAATACCATGTGACTTAGGAGTGTCTCCAGTTTATGTTGGTATGTCACCCATCACATGGCTGCAAGGGTATTGCTGACGTACCAACATGAATGTGAGGCGGAGGCGAGAGGCTAGCCTAGTTATAGAGGAGTGTATTACGGCCAGCCCCTTGCGGAGGTGAGTGATAGTTGAGCAGTGTGGAAAGCAGAGGGTGCCTTTCTCTCTAAATATAATAATATATATATATATATATATATATATATATATATATATATATATACACACACATATATGTGTATATATATATTTATATATATATACACACACACACATACACACATATATACACATATACACATATACATACACATACATACATACATATATACACATAATTTTTTTTTTCCATCACACACTACACACATACATATGCACTTTTTCAGCAGAAGTTAAGTGTATCATTTATGCTTACTTTTGCTTTTACCTTCCCGCAGCTCTAACTCCTTTAAAACTAAATAAAGTTAGCAAAGGAAAAACTAAGTCCCCACCTAGTCTGCTGGTTTGCTTGGCCTTTTTGTTGGCTCTTCTGGTGTCATCTCTGAGCTGAATGATAACCTGTAGTACTCGCAGGAAGAATTTCTGTGTGGAGGTCTTGGATGTCAGCATAGACATTGAAGGTAACTGGAGTTCTCTGCCCCCTAGAGGTCTCTTCTGTGACGCCACGATCACCACGTTCTCGGCGATATCAAACCTGGATCGTAGGGATGGAGTGGGGAGAGACCTGACAATTTAGATTGCATTGTGCTCAGAATGGGGAAATAGTCATTTGGTAAAATAAAAAAGATCACAGACATGACACTTACCTGCTCTGCATTTTACCCTTCGCCTTGGAGTTATGAGGCTGCTCCTCAGGCATGCCATCTGGAGAGAGCGCCTCACACTGAACCCGCTTCTGCTGATCCAGGTTATACTCGCGCAACTCTGCTAACAGTGTACCTAGAAGGGCATTCGGGGGCGACATTAATGACTTTACAAACAACAGAGGACCAACTTGTCCTACAGACATAGGGTCTTCCTTACCGATCTGTCTACACAGAGTATATCCTAGATGGTGGGCCCCGCTGAGCAGCAATTTTAATACAGTGTCCCGTGTCCCAGGATCACCTCTGGATAGCTGAAGCAACACATTGGCTGCGTCCTCTAATCCTTCTTCAGAACACGAGTGAGACGTTAACACCTGGAAGGAAATACAGGCTAGTGGGTTAAAAAAAAAAAATAAAAAAATCTCAAATTATGTAACTTGGGTATTGCTGTAATCGTATTGATTCGAAATAAGGCAACATGTCAGTTTGGGTTCAACGGAATAATATAGCTCTTAGGAGGAAAAATAAAAAAGCAAAAATAAAAATTGGCTGCGCCCTTAAAGGGGTACTCCACTCTCCAGCGTTCGGAACATTTAGCTCCAAATGCACCAGTGTTCCGAACGCTAGAGAGTGGAGTACCCACCCCTTTAACTCTTTAAGGGCGCAGCCAATTTTTATTTTTGCTTTTTTATTTTTCCTCCTAAGAGCTATATTATTATTATTCCGGTGAAACCAAACTGACATTTTATCTTCATTCGAGTCAATACGATTACATCAATACCCAAAATTACATAATTAGACATTTTTTATTTTTTTTACTATGAAGATGTGAGGGCTAATTTTTGCACCAAGATCTGTATGTTTTTATTAGTACCATTTTGCTATTGATGGGACTTTATCGCAGTTTTTTCCCCAGATATTAGATGTTACCAAAACAGTCATTCTGAAATAGCTTAGACATCTCCGCATGCAGCGATAATTAGGTTTATATATTTTTAAAGTTTAGACTATTTGAAAAATTGGAAAGGGGATGTTTATTGCAGTGTTCTGTCAAATAGGTGAACTACTGCTAAAGCCTGTCTGTGACAGACTGTAATAGTAGATCTTATGCGGCAGCAATGGAAGCCTTCAGGCTGCCATGCAACAGCTTGTCACCCTGCAATTACATTTGGGGGATTGCTGAACAGAATGCTTACAGCATGTGCAACTTTTTGGAGGGTACTCTGCTGCTAGACATCTTAGCCCCTTATCCAACGGATAGGGGATAAGATGTCTGATCGCAGGGGGTCCCCTGAAGCACCCGGCGTTCTATACAAACGCTGGTTTCCTGCAGCAGTGGTCAAAACGTCATGTCGCGCCACCACCATTCAGGTCTATGGGAGGGGCATATCAACTGACACGCACCTCCCTTAGACTTGAATGGAGGGGGCGTGGCATGACATGAGGAAGCGGGCCGTGGCGTCACGATCACGGCCTCTGAACGCTGGAGCACCAGAGTACCACTTGAATAACTACCAAAAAATGCTGCGATCATTACTGACCAAAGCATTTAAGGCAGTAATTCCCAACCTAGGTGCCTCCCGCTGTTACCGCCCCCACCCCCCATGTTCAGCTTTAAAGTTCAGTCATATAGTGGTGCCCTGCCATGACATTTGCTGCTGATGTTAAGATTAACAGCAATCAAAATACAGCCTAAGGCAGGGTTTCCCAACCAGGGTGCCTCCAGCTGTTGCAAATCTACAACTCCCAGCATGCCCGGACAGCCAACGGCTGTTCGGGCATGCTGGGAGTTGTAGTTTTGCAACAGCTAGAGGCACCCTGGTTGGGAAACACTGGCCTAAGGCATATCCCCCTCTATAGAGGCCCGAGCCACTTTAAGATCGTCTCCTGTTCCGGTGGACTAATAAGTCCACATCATACAATAAGTTCAGACACCATGAAACAATCCCTCAAATCTGCGGCGATTCAACAGCAAAATAATCATGTTTTATGTAAGAATTGTGCAATGTGTTTACCACAGATATCATAGATTTCATCCCTCGGCCAATGGGGAAGCAAGTTAGTTGCACAATGAAAATTTGTATGATACTTTGATTTCCAAAGTTTAAAAAAAAACTCCACATTTGAAGGACCCGTTTTAGCCTCCCACAAGAATCAATGACAGGATTAAACATTTACCTCCACAGAAAGCTGCAGCTGTTTCTCCGTGAGCCCTGAAGCAGCCATTTTGTCCGGGGCGCTGGACTCGCTTGACTTCACTGTAGACTTGATACTTTTCATCACAGCTTTAAAGAATAAAACATTTATTCAGCTTTCTATAAAGACTTGTAAGTAATGATTAATAATTCCAGGCAGAATTTAGTTGGCAGACAGGTTATTGTTGGGCCCGGACACCTAGACATTTGGTACTGACATATCTTGTATTGTAAGTGTCCAACATCAACTAAGATCACGCTGCAAAAATTGCTTTATTTCCGGATTTTGTGTGTAAGGGAGATTTTTTTTGTACTCACCGTATAATCTCTCTCTCTCTCGTAGCCTTCATTGGGGGACAAATACCATGGGTATTATGCTGCTGTCCACTAGGAGGCGCTGACACTAAGCAAAAAAAGAAGTCGGCTCCTCCCAGCAGGATACACCCGCCCACAGGCACAGAGCTAAATCAGTTGTGTCACAAAGCAATAGGAGAAGCCAAACAACAAAAGGAGAAAATGTCCGAAGGACATCAGAAAGTAAGAACAGGCAACAAACAACCTGACCAGGTAACCGTAAATGGGTGGGTGCTGTGTCCCCCAATGAAGGCTACAAGAAAGAATTTACGGGGAGTACAAATAAAATCTCCTTTTCTCAGTCGCCTTATTGGGGGACACAGACCATGGGATGTCCCAAAGCAGTTCCTGGGGTGGGAAAAAAAAACAACCGCCAGAGACGGAGCCATAACCATTCGCCCAAGAAAGTGGACGAAGCTCAGAGGAAACCAGAATCTGGCAACCAACCACCCGGAAGCCCCCGCAAAACATGAGGGGCGAGCCAGGACCCAAAAGGAAGGAACTAAGCAGAGACTGGGGTCCGACAGCCAACCAAAAAGAGCACAAATGGTCGCCCTGTAGGCCTGCTGGGCCGAACCAATCATGGCAGGAGAGCAGAAAACACCTCTGATGAAAAGACAGAAGACGCAGGACCACCAAGGCCTGGCCAAGACGCGGAAGTGAGAGATAAGAGTACCCCTAATGCAGAGATTTGTCCAAGCAAGACAAACATGGCAAGGAAACGCCACTCCCAGAAGAAAACGCGCCGGAGAGGCTTGAAGGGTGAGCCCTGACAGGAGTCCAAATGCAACCATAGGACAGAGGCTGAGGAGAGAGAACGACAAGTAAAAAAAAAAAAAAGTCAAGACTCAGAAGGCGGATACCAGAGCCGCTAGAATGGGACAGAGAGAAATAAAGCAAAACTTTCGTACAGTCCCGAGCGCACGAAGAATCCGGCCAGAAAGGCGGCTAGGGCAAGTTGTACCCGCCGACCACCTGAACAGAGAGGTCCCAAGACCACCCGACGAAAAATTGGGTGGAAGAGAGAACCCAAGAGTATGCCGCATAGCCAAGAGAGCAGAAGAGCATGCGACAAGGGACTACGCCGTTGTGCAAATCAGCCAGACTGGGCAACCAGGATGACCAGCAGGCCCTCTACCCTATACTCCGAGCCCCTACTACACTGGAGGGAGACGAAGAAATGCAAACAGGCTGGAGGGGAGAGCAGAGCCATCAGGAACACCAGAGCCCACGTTCAGAGAAACAGAGAATCCCAGATCCAGGTAGAACTGGAGGGGCCCTGTAGTCCTAAACCAGGAGGTGAAGAACCGCTACTTGGAGGGAACACTCCAGCTGACGAGCACCTAGGCCGGGGCAGGACATGGAGAGGCGTATCAAGACCGCCTCTCGCAGGGAAACTACGGAGAAGAGCGGGACCGGAACCCTGCCAAGGACAAAGACAAGAACCCCTGGAAGGGTGGAAGCAACAGTAAAAACCACCCTGGAGAACGAGGCATGGAGAGGCCACATGGAAAAGAGCCCAAGGCAAGAAGGGCCTGCAAGGCAGAATACCGAGGGAGAGGGACCTGAACAAACCGGGGGCCGCCAGGGATTACCCTAGGAGAAAATAGCGGCCAGGATAAAAAGGCACCACTACCCCTGAAGCCACCATGCTGCACGGCACTCGCAGACACAAGAAATCAAGTGATAGACTAGGCTGATCAAGCAGGAGATTCCATTGGTCGGAACGGACTGGATGACCGAGAGAGAGTAAAATCCCAGAATGACTAGTCACCGAGAGGAAGACAGAGGGGACCCAGAGAAGTGTCAACCCAGCTGAAGCCACAAGGCGTGGTAACAGTAGACATGACCAGGGCACGGGAGGGCACCCACCCGGCCTGGCGGCAAACATGGTGCAAATTACACACACCAATGTGCTGGATAAACTACAGTAGGAAACACGCAAATCACAGGCACTGGAAGGCCAGAGATAACCCCCCATTTGTAGGGGGGAAAAGGGTGGATGCCACCACCATAGAGCGCCCTAGGAATACGCAGGGTCGCCCACTGGTTCCCTCGCACTAGAAGCCCATACCACTTCCACTTACATGGGTGATGTCCCATTGATTTGATTGATTTGCAGAGACACAATGTTTGGTTGTATCCCACCAGTAGCGGGGTCCGAAATTCAGCTACAGATGTGGCAGAGCGCGCCCTCATGGAAGTTTGGGAAAACGGGGTGCATGGAGGGACACCCTCCCAGCAACACCCACATGCCGTGATGTACCAGGGCTGCAGCCGAGGTCCAAGAACAACTGGCAACTCTGACATAGCAGGGAACCAGAGCCGCAGACATCACAACCTCCATGGATGGAGTAGAGGGGTCCATGGTACATCAGTCAACTCTCACCCACAGTGGAGTACAGGAATAGCAGCTGCGGCAGATGGCACGTACTCTGTGGACGGTGGCCACGTCACAGAGAACCACCCACGAAAAGGCTGCAGAGAGTCCATTCCCCACACAGGGGCACCCCTTCAGTCACTTCACACAGAAAGTGTGGTACTGGGACTGTAGTACTGGACGCAGCAGACTCTGTAAGGGTAGTAGGTGGTGAAGGGAACAAGCAGACCGCTGTCAGGCTGAATGACTCCCTGAGGGAAGGTAAGCTCATTGTGGCGAGCAATACTAGTTACTACACAATAGAAAAGCTCACACTGTACAAAAAGTGCAAACAACACTGGTTACCATCCTGAAGAATGAACCTCTGGCAAAACTGCATAGCTCAGTGAAAGTGACCAATGGGGTGCAAAGAAAGCAAAGGAGCAGGGGCTAAAAGCACCTTGTGCTGACTCTAGGTCTGCGGCATATGTGAGCATCATGGTGCAATGCACAAGGGCTTGTGTCGCAATACTCTGAACAAAAGCCAAGCATTCCATGGATGCAAGCTTCAAAAATTGCCCCCATTCTGAAAAATCCAATCAATATATGGTTCTCGAATAGGAGCCATATATCTGATAGTAATTGGTAGGAACAGATACTACACTTGATCTTAGCCAACAGGCCAAAAATAGACAAGAATGCCCTAAAGGCATACTAGGAAGGCAGGGGACATGAGGGGAAAAAAACTTAACTGCAAGACAGACAGGAGAAAAAAACGATGCAGTTGTAATAACTACTTTAGACCACTAGAGGGCAGCCTTACACACAGAGAGAAAACTGTGCTGACGACAATGCAGTATTCAGCCACTGGAGGGCGCAGAGCGCCCATGAGACGCCTTGTATTTTTTTTCCACACTAATTTCCCCTCAGAGAGTGCGGCTCCGCCGGAAGAAAAGGCGCGCTATAGAAAACAGGCCCCCGGTACCGCCAAAAGCCGGTCTAAAGTAAAAGATGAAGCCGGGGGTGAAATTCAGAGCGCCCGCGGGGTGCCCCTGGCTGGTGAAACGGCCACATGTATGGAGCGCCGACCGCCTGGCAAGATGAAGGCGTACTCGAAACCACACCTCTCCCCAGCAGCCGCTTCAGATACCAGGCCGGGGACGGATGTATGCTGCGGCCGGTCTCGTCCCCACTGCTGCACTGCCCAGCCACGCAAGAGCGAAGACCCTCTGCTAAAGAGGGTCCAGCCGACAAGGTAAAAGCACGCGGCCCGTTCACTGAGCCTGGCCGCAATGCGGTCTAACTGGTGCGGCAGGAGCGGGGTAAGAGGGGTGTTAGGAAGTAATTGTAGATAACCCCCTAGAGTATACAACTAGCCAGCCAGGATTGCGGCAGCCACACAGTGGGGCGAAGACCTGCTGCCCTAGAGACCCAAGTCTCCTGTCAGCAGGTAAGAAACACTCTGCCAGGCACTGAGCCTGGCAGCAAAACAAGTGCAGCAAGGTATAGATTAACAGACCACCAGACTGTCCCCTTCAAGTGGTGCATGAGGGGACCGGCCCAGGACAGCCATTTGCAGTGGTGGCTATGGAGCTGTGCACTATAAGAGGGGGGCCCCTGGGATGAGTACAAGGGGGGGGGGGGGGGGGGGGGTGTTCATACTCACCCGCGGACTCCATCCTCATATACTCCCCCCCCCCCCCCTTGATGTCTTCAGTCAGCTAAAGGCCGTGCTGCTTCGCGTCAAGCTGCCATAAGCGAGGTGGGCAGGGGCAAGTGGGGGACCCGGACCCAGGGTACTGCCACCAGGCGCTGACCGTTTACGAGAAGGTGTTGACGGCCCATACTCTATGCACCGTGCCCCTTCATCGCATGTGGGGGGGGGGGGGGGGGGAATCAGGTAGTGCCACCATGCTCCTGTCACCCAACCTAGAAAAATAATAAAAGAAAAAACCTAACTAGATGAACCTAGCTAAAAATAAATAGAGAAGACCAGGTCTGGAGAGCTCCAGACCGGTGTCTGCCTCCTACTGACACTAAGCTAAAACTGATTAGCTCTGTGCCTGTGGGCGGGTATATCCTGCTGGGAGGAGCAGCCGCCTCCTAGTGGACAGCAGCATAATAACCATGGTGTGTGTCCCCAATAAGGCGACCGAGAAATAAAAAAACATATACTTCTTGGGGGAGATTCATCAAGACTTGTGTAGAGGTAAAGTTTACCAGTTGTCCATAGCAACCAGATTGCTTCTTTAATTTTTACAAATACAAGCAATCTGATTGGTTGCTATGGGCCACTGGTCGACGTTTCCTCTGCACAAGTTTTGATGAATCTCCCTCCTCATATCTAAACATACAGAGCATGTGGGCATTACCATAGCATAGGTGACCTGCATTATATGCTGTACTAAAGAAAGACATGATGAAAATTCACAATTTAAAGAAAGACTAATATGCAAGCAGTTCTTATGCTGGGTCATGTGATCGCCATTTTGGCTGACACTCCAGGATAGCCTCCCAGTGGTCCAGAAGGTCTGGTATACTACATTCTTCCAAGTCTACCACCTATACATCCTACCATGCCTTTTAATCCCACAAAATAGATGAAAAGCCAAAACATATGAAGTTTGTGTGTTTTCTGGCACAACCGTGACCTACATACAACCTGTGATGGTGGTCGGCAAGGATTTCATCTGAAGTTTTACAGGTTGCTCTTCATTTGGATTCACACCAGCATAACATGGACCTATTTTTGCGTCCATATTATGTCCACAAATCCCAACCCGACCATGGGTCTGATGACCTAAACCAGTGGTCTTCAAACTGTGGCCCTCCAGATGTTGCAAAACTACAACTCCCAGCATGCCCTGACAGCTGTTGGCTGTCCGGGCATGCTGGAAGTTGTAGTTTTGCAACATCTGGAGGGCCACAGTTTGAAGACCCCTGACCTAAACAGAGCTGTAGGTTTGAGTCATCAGACACGTGGTCGGGCCATCTTCTGTGACCATAAAACAGATGCAAAAATCTGTCTATATTATTCTAATATGAATCCAGCCATACATAAGGAAGAGCTGTGACCGGTCTTAATGTAACAGGAAGCACTACTGATCCTAAATAATGAGCGCCGAATTCATATCACACAGACCCATAGAGTTCAGGTGTGAAATGAACGGTCAGTTAAATGGCGACAACCCTTGTAACCACCAATTTTATTTTGGCAGAGGAATCTTACTTTTATCAGAGTTTCCCTTAGAGGATATGTCCATCTCCATAAACTTCTTGATTATTATTATTTTTTATTATTCCAACCTTCCATGTTTGTAATAACAGTCTGCAAAAATTATTCATTAAAATATCCATTCTACTGCACTTAAAGGGGTAGTCCAGTGGTGAAAAACTTATCCCCTATCCTAAGGATAGGGGATAAGTTTGAGATCGCGGGGGGTCCGACCGCTGGGGCCCCCTGCGATTTCCTGTACAGGGGCCAGGCTCTCCGGCCAGATAGCGGGTGTCGACCTCCGCACGAAGCGGCGGCTGACACGCCCCCTCAATACATCTCTATGGCAGAGCCGGCTCTGCCATAGAATTGTATTGAGGGGGCGTGTCGGCCACCGCTTCGTGCGGAGGTCGACACGCCCCCTTCCCGCGGGCTTTCGGGGCTCCGTACAGGAGATCGCAGGGGGCCCCAGCGGTCGGACCCCCCGCGATCTCAAACTTATCCCCTATCCTTAGGATAGGGAATAAGTTGTTCACCACTGGACTACTCCTTTAAAGCAGCTGCTATGTGCTTCCATAGTAACAGATAAACAAGCCCTGTGTTATGTGGTCTTGTACTCCCCCTCATATCTGTCCCCTACTACTTGCTAACCTTCTGCTGCTAAAAGGTAATATATTCGACATTTTACTGTAAGGGTGCGTTCACACTGCGGAACCTCCGCTCGCCGAATCCAGCGAGCGGAGGTTCCGCCTGGCGGCCATCGCCAAAAATACTTCAGCGCTAGGGCCGCAGGGCACAGAACCGTCACCATTGACGGCTATGCAGTGGTCGCAGAATCCGCACAAAGAACATGTTCTTTCTTTGTGCGGAACAATTTCAGCGGCGGAATTGTCTGCCGCTGAAATTCCGCAGTGTGAAATGGTTTTGCGGAGACCCATTCACACTAATGTTAAATTCACACCGTGGAATTCCAAGGTGCCAAAACTCACTGGGGGTACTGGTTCACTGAGTGGAAGCACGGGCACCATGATCTCTTCACTGGATTTTTCCTCCTCACCTTTTAAAAATCATAACCCTTTAAATTTTGCACCTACAGACCCAAATGATGGCTTATTTTTTGCGCCACCAATTCTACTTTGTAGTGACATTTACTGTTTGTAATTTATGTTTTATAAAAAAAAAACAAAAAAAAAAAACCCTTTTTTTTTTGGGGAAAGACCACTAGGGGTCTCTCTTTTTTCACTCCCTGCACTGTGCGCATAGGCTTCGGACTTGTGCCGGCCTGACAAGTCTGGAAGTGCGGGTGGGGTGGGACATGGGCGCAGCCCTGCATAGTTCTCTCTCCCTGCGCACAAACTATAGAGGACACAGGCTCTTGTCCCCACCCCTGGTCGCTCCTCTCTATGTCTTGTGCTGTACATAACAGAGGAGGGGAATCAGCCTGACTGCAGGGATTGGCTCCCTTCTGTATACAAGCTCCTGAGCGCAGTATACAACAGGGAAGGGCTCTGCCTTTTGGCTAAGATCAAGTGTAGTATCTGTTCTTATCAGTGTTCATTTCAGTGTTGGAAAGGGAATCACTGATTCACTGATGTGGGACTGGTGGAGGGGTGCTACATGCAGGGGACAGGTGGAGGGGTGCTACATGCAGGGGACAGGTGTACCAGGGTGTTTCGGGGCTGGTTCTGAGGAATCAGCTCAATGGCTGCCCCGATGTGGCTTGTTACCTCCGGGTCTCATCACGAGGCTGGGAGGGTCTAGAGCTGAGGTATTTTAGTGCCTCGGGGAGTGGTGACCCCAAGGTGCCAAAACTCACTGGGGGTACTGGTTCACTGAGTGGAAGCACGGGCACCATGATCTCTTCACCTTGTGGCACTCACCTCTTGATTCCCTGCCTTTTGGCTAGGATCAGAGAAATTTTTATAGATCCAGCCGGATGTCCGGGCAGTATATCTGCGCACACAATTCTTTTTGTCACTGTCACTTTTTGCGCGTTGTGTGTCCACAGGATTTTTAGGATGCGGTAGCCCTTCTGGGTGTCCCTCCTAGCGGTCTAGGGGAGGTGTGTGGCCATTAGGTTCCGCACCGCTCTGTAAAATCCCGGGTAGCCCTGCATCGGCAGGGTACCGACCGTTAACGGCTTTGTGGACAGATACCTTGGCTAACGCCAAGAGGGATGCCGGGAGCATTTGTGGTCCCTTAGTAGCTTCGGCAAAATAGAACATCGAACCTGGAACATCGAACATCGAACCTGGAACCTTGCTGGTAGCTTTTGGTCTGGAGGTGAAGGGTAAGATTTGTTGGGGGCCTCTCTCCTATCGGAGAAGGGCTTGCGATAGACCGCATCCTTTGTGCACGTTTTTTTAAATTTTTTTGTGTAACACGTTTTGCACTTTTTCCTGCACTTTGGGTGATTGAAGAGCACGTTCCTCGACTCTTTAAAATAAATAAATAAAACCGGGAAGGGTGAAAGTTTAACCTGGTAGGCTTCATATTATATCCCGCCTGCCAGGTATCGCCCCCTCCTGCCGGCTAAAGATCACAGTTTGAACAAAACAATGGCTATAACAAGGGCAATACTGAATTAAATTACACAAAAAATACAGCGGAGGAATGATCAGCTCAAAAACCTATAGTTATATATAAAAAAACAAACAAACCTGAAACAATAGGTAATTTACTGATGACACATTCCCTTTATAGTAAATAGATGACAAATTTAAAGCATAATTTCCCTTTTCATAAAGTCATGACATATCCTCGTGATGTGCAATCACTATGAGGGAGATTTACCAAAACCTGTGCAAAGGAAAAGTTGCCTAGTTGCCCATAGCAACCAATCAGATCGCTTCTTTCTTTTTGCAGAGGCCTTGTTAAAAATGAAAGAAGCGATCTGATTGGTTGCTATGGGCAACTTTCCCTCTGCACAGGTTTTGATAAATCTCCCCCTATGTGATAGAGAACCCCCTTTAAAGCATTTCAATATTTTTATGTCTAACATTAATAAAATGGTACTTACTTGACACAACACTTGTGTTGGCAACTGTCGGCACAGTTACAGCGGGTACAGGAAGAGGTACTGGTGCTGTTGCAGGCGTTGGGGCAGGGGCGGGAGCAATGGCATTACTTTGATTGGCCATACTGTCTGGTAATTTATTATCAGGCAAGGCAATAGATATAAGGGAGAGGAGTCTGAGCAGTTTTTCTGTAAGTAATGAACTCCGCCGAATGACTGGATGAGATAACATATTCATGAGCTGTCCCAAAGGAGAGGCCTCCAGGCTACACTGCAAGCTTTCCGCTTCTCCTCCAGAACTTACAGGCACGGACTTTATAGACGTTTTTCCCTTACGGCTCACATTCATATTGTCTAACTTTACTAACAAGTCCCAGAAGTCTGTGGAGATGTTGCTTGCCCCACTGTTACTAGATTGTGTAGGACAGGGGCTACAAGTCAATTTTATACTCCTCTCCTTATTTTCACTGTTTTCTACATTGCACTCTTTGGTCCTCTGCTGTGTGAAATGGCTTGGGAACACCTTAAAAGAAAGAAACAAACGTTAAATACTGAAAACAAGCCCTTTAGTTACCAAGAGTGAAATACAGAACACATTTGGCTGCTTTCACACTATGAGCATTCATCCGTTATTAAACATCCGTTTTCTGTGTAAAATGTATAATAATGGATGAAATGGCCGGTACAGAGGAGCCATTCAGGGCTCTGCGGGGGAGATTTAAAAATGAACTGAGTAGCAGCGGGGGCATTTAATAGAAAAACTTTTCATTCATAGCGCTGCAGGGGTATACGTACATAGAAACGCTGGGGGGGATGGGCGACGGGGCAGACACATAGCATTATCAGCCCCCCAGCACATCTACAGGGTGGGCCATTTTTATGGATAGACCTTAAAATGGGAATGGTTGGTGATATTTACTTCCTTTTTGTGGCACATTAGTATATGTGAGGGGGGAAACTTTTCAAGATGGGTGGTGACCATGGTGGCCATTTTGAAGTCGGCCATTTTGAAGTCGGCCATTTTGAAGTCGGCCATTTTTAATCCAACTTTTGTTTTTCAATAGCAAGAGGGTCATGTGACACATCAAACTTATTGGGAATTTAACAAGAAAAACAATGATGTGCTTGGTTTTAATGTAACTTTATTCTTTCATGAGTTATTTACAAGTTTCTGAACACTTATAAAATATGTTCAGTGTGCTGCCCATTGTGTTGGATTGTCAATGCAACCCTCTTCTCTATATACTGCTATATACTACTATATACACCGGAGGAGAAATGCTACCACAGGCTTCCAGTATCCGTATACACTGCTATATACTACTATATACACCGCAGGAGAAATGCTAGCACAGGCTTCCAGTATCCGTATACACTGCTATATACTACTATATACACCGCAGGAGAAATGCTAGCACAGGCTTCCAGTATCCGTATACACTGCTATATACTACTATATACACCGCGTGAGAAATGCTAGTACAGGCTTCCAGTATCCATAGTTTCAGGTCCTGCACATCTCGTATCTTCACAGCATAGACAATTGCCTTCAGATGACCCCAAAGATAAAAGTCTAAGGGGGTCAGATCGGGAGACCTTGGGGGCCAATCAACTGGCCTACGACGACCAATCCACTTAATGTGTTTCCCTCTTTATGCACTGAAGCTGCACGTTCCCTGAGTTTTTCCAGCAAGATGGTGACCACCACATTATGGGTGTCAGGTCCGAGCATTCCTAGATGAACAGTTTCCTGGAAAGTGGATTGGTCATCGTAGGCCAGTTGATTGGCCCCCAAGGTCTCCCGATCTGACCCCCTTAGACTTTTATCTTTGGGGTCATCTGAAGGCAATTGTCTATGCTGTGAAGATACAAGACGTGCAGCACATGAAACTACGGATACTGGAAGCCTGTGCTAGCATTTCTCCTGCGGTGTATATAGTAGTATATAGCAGTGTATACGGATACTGGAAGCCTGTGCTAGCATTTCTCCTGCGGTGTATATAGTAGTATATAGCAGTGTATACGGATACTGGAAGCCTGTGCTAGCATTTCTCCTGCGGTGTATATAGTAGTATATAGCAGTATATAGAGAAGAGGGTTGCATTGACAATCCAACACAATGGGCAGCACATTGAACACATTTTATAAGTGGTCAGAAACTTGTAAATAACTCATGAAAGAATAAAGTTACATTAAAACCAAGCACATCATTGTTTTTCTTGATATTCCCAATAAGTGATGTGTCACATGACCCTCTTCCTATTGAAAAAACAAAAGTTCGATTCAAAATGGCCACCACGGTGACCACCCATCTTTAAAAGTTTCCCCCCCCCCCCTCACATATACTAATGTGCCACAAACAGGAAGTTCATATCACCAACCATTCCCATTTTATTAAGGTGTATCCATATAAATGGCCCACCCTGTATATACATATGCTGCCGCAGCGCTAAGAGAGGTATTTCTATCAGCAGCATCGGGCCGGCCGATGCTTCTGCTAGAATGCTTTTCACATATAGAACTGCAGTGGCATATGTATATAGATGCGCTGCGAGGGTACATTATAGATGCGCTGCGGGGGGCACATTATACATGCGCTGAGGGGGAGGGGAATTTATTAATGCGCCGGCGGGGGTATGTATGTATAAATGCGCCGGCGGGGGTCATGTCTTTATTAATGCGCTGCAGGGGGCATATTATAAATGCGCTGGGTGGGATAGATATATAGGCTATATGTCTGTCCTGTCCTGCCCTGCCCCCCCCTTTCAGCGCTATATATCTTGCTACTCAATGTTAATTTTAAAATCTCCCCCGGAGAGCCCTGAATGGCTCCTTGGTACCGGACACACAGGGCTCTCCGCAGATTGATTCAAAAATGAAAGTTAAAACCCACTATACATCGCAGGGTTGCGGACCATGCCGCCCGCTCCCCTGCTTAACTTCAGATCGCATCGGGTCTCAGAAGTGAAACCCGGTGCGATCATTACCTCAGCCCCTGTACTACAACCCCCATCATGGAACAGACTCTGTTCCATGATGGGGGTTGTAGTACAAACACGAATTTAGCCGTCCCAGCTGTCTGCAGACTCCCGCAGCCAGTGAATTTCTACTCCCATCATGTAAACAAGTCTGTTCCATGATGGAGTAGTAGTCCCTCAGCACTGCAGGAGTCTGCTGATGTCACCTCTACTGAGCATGCTCAGAAGTAATAACGGATATTGTAAACCAGGTGCAAACGGATGACATTAAGGCTCATCCGTTTGCCATAGACTTCAATGTTAAAAATAACGGCCGTTAATTTACCAGTTTCTTGTGACAGAAAAAAAAAATAAGTGCGTGTTACGTTAATTCTTCCGTCACAACTGACGTTAGTCATGACGGACTATAATGGGTCATGACGGATAATCAAAAAATCCCATAGACTTTAATGGGATTTTCTAACGGACGTTTATAACAGATCTTTTAACGGATTCATTTTATAGTGTGAAAGGGGCCTTCACTATAATAAAGGCAAGTAGAAAAATAAGTGCAAGGCAACACAGGATCCTTAAAGGGGTACTTCGCCTCTAGACATCTTATCCCCTATCCAAAGGATAGAGGATAAGATGTCAGATCGCCGCGGTCCCGCTGCTGGGGACCCCCGGGATTGCCGCTGCGGCACCCCGCTGTCATTACTGCACAGATCGAGTTCGCTCTGCACGTAATGACGGGCGATACAGGGGACGGAGCAGCGTGACGTCATGGCTCCGCCCCTCGTGACATCACGGCCCACCCCCTTCATACAAGTCTATGGCAGTAGCGTGACAACCGCCACGCCCCTTCCCATAGACTCGTATTGAGGGGGCGGGAAGTGACGTCACGAGGGGCGGTGCCGTGACGCAACGATGCTCCGGCGCCTGTACTGCCCGTCATTACGTGCAGAGCGAACTCGCTCTGTGCAGTAATGACAGCGGCGTGCCGCAGCGGCAATCCCGGGGGTCCCCAGCAGTGGGACCACGGCGATCTGACATCTTATCATAAGCTGTCTAGGGGGCGGAGTACCCCTTTAATACTAGGTGAACACATCTCTTGTAAAACTGATCAGAATGATGCTTCAGTCACATGAGACCTTGGAATACATGCTTGAACACCAATAAAATTATCTGAAATGCGTTTACAGGGAATCTGTCATCACTTTCAAGCTGCCCGAACCATAAGTCATAGGGTGGTCTCTGCCTACTCAAGGGAGACAAGCTACTGCCTTCTCTGAGAGTTAAAGAAGTAGTGCAGCGAAAAATAACAAGATCGAGGGGGGTGCGACCACTGGGACCCCCAGAGATCTTCTGAATGGAGCCCCAGCAGTCTGCCGGAAGCGGACGTTCTTCTCCGCGCTCCAGGCCTGCCCCGAACTAGTGACGTTGCCTTGACGACGACACACAGGGACGTTCATGCGTGTCCCTGTGCGTTGTCGTCAAGGCAACATCACTAGTCCAGGGCAGGCCCGGAGAAGAGGGCCTCACCGGTGAAAATGGACAGCCCGGAATGACTAACTCTCTCCATTGGACTGTCCCTGCCACATAGATGGCTCGGACCAGCTCACTCTTCCTTCCCACCGAGGGGTGGTGGGTAGAAAACTAAAGGGGGGGGGGGGGGGGGTCTGGATGATGACGAAGGCCGCAGTGGTCTTCAACCTGCGGACCTCCAGAGGTTTCAAAACTACAACTCCCAGCATGCCCGGACAGCCCATGGCTGTCCGGGCATGCTGGGAGTTGTAGTTTTGCTAGATCTGGAGGTCCGCAGGTTGAAGACCACTGAGAAGGGATTGACAGGCAGAGAGTTAACTCGAGTATAAGCCGATGGGGGCCTTTTCAGCAAAAAAAAATCATGCTAAAAAACTTGGCTTATACAATACCCTATCCCTGGAATAGGTGATAAATTCTTTTTCACTACAGAACTCCTTTAATAGACATAGCAGAGGGTCTCCGCACTCAGATCTTGCATTTCCATCTTTTTAACATTTTCTTTGGTCAAACACCTCACGGTATTGAGAATCAGGATTTCCACAGTAGAAACATCTGGCATGTAAATTCTGCCATGTGCACAGGGTAGCAGAATCCCAGTGAAATCAATGGGCCTCTGCTGCAGTGTCCGCCATGTGAAGATAGCCTTACAGTGTATGACCTGGACTCCCAACCCCCTTTCACTCACTGACTGTCAGAGCTTTAAATGGACACTGAAAATGAGAGCTCAAGTCTGATTTCCAAGTTCTAACACTCACGTCAGGAGATAAAACTTATTCCCTTGACTTCAAGTGTCCACAACTGCAAGGAAATAAACCACTTAGGGGGGAGATTTATCAAAACCTGTCCAGAGGAAAGTTGCTGAGTTGCCCATAGCAACCAATCAGATCGCAAAACGAAAGAAGGGATTTGATTGGTTGCTATGGGCAACTTTTCCTCTGGGCAGGTTTTGATAAATCTCCCCATTAGGGCCCATTCACACTAGATAATTTCTGTAGGAGTTTCTGCTTGCAGCAGACTCCCATTGATCTCAATGGGAGTCTGCTGCTCAAGTGCACACTTGACGTTCCATAGTGGATCTGCCAACATGGAATTGGATTCTGCTGGACGGTTGAACATATTCAATCTTGTGGCGGAATCCGCCAGGAAGTCCACGACAACGCTGTAATAAATGGGGTGGCACTTATTTACCATAAAATGGGTTGTTACATTTTGTTACTTCCGCTTTGCTGGGCATCTCCTGCCTGTTTGCAGTGGCCCGAGGTGGTCGGAAAGCTGAAAGAAGCCGAAGCAGGGAAGTTACACAATTTGCGTAACTCCTACTGACTTTAAATGTGAATTATGAAAAACTGTGTAGCCCCGCAAGCTACCCTGGTTACATAACTCCCGGAGTTACCTTAACAGTAGTCTGCGGGGCTATGCCGTTCATGCAACAGCCAAGTCACTGGGAGTTAAATTGCATTAGCTTATCCGAGCACTGTCAGTCCCTGCAAACAGGCCAAAAGAGCTAGAAAAGCAGTTAACAAGAAACCAGGTGGGGCAACCCCTTTAAAGGAGTACTCCAGGACTGGAAAACTTATCCCCAAACCTAAGGATAGGTGATAAGTTTCACGTTGCGGGTCAACCCTGTATCTCTCAAACCCCCCCCCCCAACGCGATCTCCCATACGGTGCCCCAGCAGTCTGCGGGAAGGGGGTTTGTTGGCAGACACACACCCTCAATACAACTCTATGGGAGAGCTGGAGCGCTGCCTTTGGCAATCTCTGGCACTGCCATAGCATTGTATGAGGGGGCGTGTCTGCTGCCGCTTCGTGCGGTGATCGACACGCTACCTGGCCGGACAGCCGGGGCCCACAGGGGAGATCATGGGGGTCCCAGCCATCTAAAAGTATGTATCTAAAGAATGTAAACAGCAATGATTAAACCTTTTCATAAAAAAAGGTTATCTACAGTGATACAATACCTTGGCTAACTGAATAAGAGTGTCCAACACATGCCTGCACACCACAGGGGCAGCTTGTGGGTGAATGTGAACAGTAGAGCCGCAAGCTGCATGCTTTTCTGTGTGCTTGCGTCCTAATGATCTCTGGATTTGGAATATGTTTGTTCGGCAGCCAAGAGCGGCGTCCATTGAAACAGAGAGCCAGGACAACTGGTTGGAGTTTTTGGATTCCATCTTGTGCAGCAGCTCCAAGGGACGACCATCATGGCTGGAAGAACAAGCCTTGGCTGATCCCCTTTTATCACTTCCTCCAATAGAAGTCTTGGGGCTCTCTATACAGAGTTCACTTTCACTGCTCCGTTGCAAAATGGACAAAAGGCTTTTGATAACCCAGTTGCGGGTCTGCGCATGGTAACAAAGATTCCGCAAGACCCTGTGCAGGCGGCTGGTGTTTAGTTTTGGCTCATCGACAAACAGCAGAACCAGCAAACAAGAGAGCGCTTCATGATCCAGTAACAATCGTCCTCGCAGCCTTAGTAAGCTGTCCACATTACTGCCTGCAGGCCTGGGGAAGTACAAGAAATAAACAGAAGTCAGCACAGGAGCTGTATACGTTAGGAAATAGGAGAACTATACTTATATGCAAGTTCACACTATAAAAATCTTCATTCATATTTTCCAGGGAAAAAATAAAAAAGTGTAGATTTTTCTGGAGATACTATGGCTATTTTTGCAATAGTTATTTTCCTCTGCATGTGAACATGACTTGCAAGAATAAAGGTTCACCAGACTGTAGCCGCTTTGCAGAATATATTACAGTGATCCCTCAACTTACAATGGCCTCAACATACAATAGTTTCAACATACAATGGTCTTTTCTGGACCATTGTAAGTTGAAACCAGACTCAACATACAATGCTACGGACAGACCAGATCTGCGAAAGGTGTCAATCAGAATGGGCATTCACTGGTAAAACTCCTGTATTACTGAAGTGTATGCACTGACTGGTGTCTGGTAGTGCCCCCTACAGTACAGGGAGGTATTACATGTTCTGTACTCTTTACCTGTACCAGGGTTAGCTGCTCCTCTGGACACCAGGTGAGGGTGGCTCCATGTTACTTTTTTAGGACACTGTGTGAACTGTACAGGACCCCGAAAAAGCTCCTGTCCTCTACATAGACCAGTGCTTCCCAGCCAGGGTGCCCCCAGCTGTTGCAAAACTACAACTCCCAGCATGCCCGGACAGCCTTTGGCTGTCCGGGCATGCTGGGAGTTGTAGTTTTGCAACAGCTGGAGGCTTCTTCTTGGGAAACACTGACAGACAGTGATTTACAGCTCCCAGCAGATCTTTCTTACTTTTATATATAAGGACTTGCTTTATCTATATTAGTTATCTACTTATTTTTCTTTAATTCTCACTTTTTCCTATTTTTGGATGACATTTTGGTGCCTTTAGAACCAATTACCAGGTTTCCATAGAGTTCTGGTCTCAACATACAATGGTCGCCCCAGAACCAATTAATATTTTAACTTGAGGGACCACTGTATTACTGAAAGTTAAAACATCGGAGAGGGTCTCGGCAGGTGGCTCCAGTGTGCAGAAGCGAGCATTATTCCCAGGAGACTGGCTCCAATATGGTCTTTGGAGCTCATCTCCTACACTGAGCAGGGTAGCGAAGCGCACTACTGTGTACTTCACCTTGTTATATAACTAACACTTAGAGGGGATCTCAGTACTGCGATGGCCAACTGTTTTTAACCAATTAATAAATTAAAATGACAGCAACACTTTAAAGACTTTCAGAAAGAACCTACATTTTTATTTCCCCCATACCTTGTGTGCGTGCTGCTGCTTCCCATCTGGAAAGTGCTTCCTCTTTGCACTGCCAAGCGCGTGTACTGTACACCCCTGTTTCCACTCAAGCGGCTTGTAAATGCTGAAAAACGACAGGACATATTAGTAAAACTCAAAAACTGTTTTGCTTCAAAAGACCTCAAAAGCTTAAAAAAGGTTAAATACACTAGATTACTAGATTGCTTTAAAACCTAACATTTCTGCAGCAAATGTTTCTGCCATAGATGTGCTAAGAGTCTGCGATGCCATGAATCAGCACGAGAATAAGTCCCGTTGTCATTTAAAGGGAATCTATCAGCTCCAGATCATACTCAAGCTCAAAGTTACATAGTTCATAAGGATGAAAAAAAGACCAGTGTCCATCAAGTTCAGCTTACATCTCAATTGTGTCCCTACTGTGTTGATCCAGAGGAAGGCAAAAATTCCTTATGAGGCAGATTTCTATTGCCCCATACTAAGGGGGAAAATTCCTTCCTGAATCCGAAGTGGCATCAGATCAAAGTTCTGTCCTAATAAATCTAGATTCCATAACCTGTAATGTTACTAGGCTGAGTAAACACTTCGGAATTTGCGGATGGACAAAATCAGTCCGGAGATTCCAAATGCAGCTGCTGCTGACTCAATCAGTCGACACAAGGACCACACAGACATTGCCCTCCCCATAGACTGCAACGAAATCTGCCAAGGGTGTTGATTCTGCCTCGAAAACTCCACAGCGTATGTACTGTGCAGCAGAATCTCATAGCCAGCATCAGAATTTCCATGTGGTATTTCAAAACTGAATTCCGGTCGGAAATTCCGCAGTGTGAATCAGACCTTACTGTCCAAGTCTCAAAATGCTGAGATGCAGCATGCCACCCCATCCTTACCTGCCTTGACTAATTCACATGCACAGCTCAGTGCTGAAAGACCATTCCTGTACATCTAGCAATCAATGCACATGGGGTGGAGGAGGGAGGAAATGAGTTTGTTCACGTGTCCTTGATACTTTTGCTCTGAGCATAATCTAGCACTGACAAATTTCCCTATATTAGGGCCCACCATTAGATTTACATGCAGACTCTGCAGAAACAAGTCATATGCTACATATTACCAAAAACAATGCAATTCACATACACTGGATGTGGACTGTCATTAGCATAAAAGTGGGTTTTAATACAGAATCCCTGCCAAAATCAGCGTCAATTTATTATATGTAAAGGGGAGAATGGCTTTCATATAATTTCCACAGTTTGTTCCATAACTACATTATAGACCAGTGGTCTCCAACCAGTGGACCTCCAGATGTTGCAAAACTACAACTCCCAGCATGCCTGGACAGCAGTTGGCTGTCCAGGCATGCTGGGAGTTGTAGTTTTGCAACATCTGGAGGTCCACAGGTTGAAGACCACTGTTATAGACTATATCAGGCACCTCTACCTGTTGTGAGAAGGGGAAGGTAGTCCTGTAATCCTTGGTCTGCAAGCCAAGGTGGCAAAGCCATGTTTAGGAATAGAACATGTATCAAGGTTTGGACCTTGGTTGCTTTTGGAGGACTCGACAGTTCCTACTGGGACAAGGTCTCAATCTGATTAAGGTTCCGTTTGTTTCTCGGGGGGGGGGGGGGGGGGGGGGGGGGGGGGATGTGGTGTGAGTGTGGTTATTTGTCTGCTCGAGGTGGGACTAATTTCTCTCTGGGGGTCATCCAGTGCTGGCCTACTCCTCTGTTTGGCATAATTTTTACTACACGACTTTATTACGATTGCTCCTTCTTTTATGTCATAAGGGTTGTTGATGAGCCTGTTATTCCTTATGTTTCTGTATTTCCCTGCCTGGTTTGGGCTGGTGTGGCTGCCCAGAGTTTTGTTCTGTTTGATTTTGTTTACGTGTGAATATTAATAAAATCAAAATAAATACTTTAAAAAAAAAAGGAATAAAACATGTATGGAGAGGTGGCTGTGCATGAATATAGATCCATCTCCATTTAGCCTCCTCCTCAACAAAGCTATAGCACTAGCCTTCCAACAGGAGACTCATTCCCCCAACAGTTTCTGTAGATCAGCCATATATCTATCTAAAAGGGAAAAGCCCTAAAAAGTGCTGCTGGAGCATTGTTCTGGTCAATGTTACTGGCAAAATATATATTAAGAAGAAAGTAAACCTGGGCTTCTGAGGATGGCAGAGAGTGCGGATGTGCTGCTGTGCCCAAACAGTCTTTCATGCATGAGCTGCCTCTGCCGTGCCTCCTGTTCCCTCCGCAGAGCTTGTGCCTCAGCTGCTATGTCTGGAGGCATCACTGCCAGAACACTGTCTTCCATGTCCTCTAGAACACTACGACGCAGATCAGATGGCAGAGTCTGGATGAAAGTCACTGGATCCATTGGTGTATCAGACGTGGTGCTCTGTGACAATTCTCTCCTCTGCTGTTCTGCTCTCTGCTGGGCTAAAACCTTTCAATAGAGAAATAGTTAACATTACAAAAGTAAAAGTAAAAACTAGAAAGAAAAAAAAAAATTTTTTTTTTTTTTTTTTTACAAACAAACCTCTTCCTGTATAGCAGGTGGTAAAGCAGCTAGGAATTCCGGGCTGACTTCAGTCACACCAGCACTACCTACAACCGGGGGAGGAATAACAGGGGCAGTAGTCGGAGGAGCCCGAGCAGGAGGCCTGATGCCAAGTTGGTTCTGTAGCACTTCTCTGCGAATATCTTCTGGAAGGGCAGCCAGAAAGGATGGATCGACTCCTTCAGGTAAGTTTATACCTACAAAGACAAATCAAACATTAAGTTTTATTTCTGTGAGTAAATGCGAGTGTATATACATAAAATCTGCCAACTCACCTGCTAGTGGATCCTCCTCTTCACTACTTGTGGATGGCAAAGGTTCTTCCAGAATACCACTAGAATCTGTTGCTAACAAGGCTACACTGGGGTCTCTAGTGGAAGGCATTTCAGCAGAGGATGCCGGTGGAGAACTGAAAAGTGCAGGCAAGAGATATGCAAGATTAAAACATGGAAAAATTCTAAATATTTCTAATAGCTTTTACATATAATTTGGCTAACACTACTAAAGCATGGGGATCATGCACACTAGAGCTGAATATTTAAAGTCAAGGACAAAATCATGAAGCCACCTTAAGAGGTTTTTCTGGGGGAAAATAATTTATGGCCTATGCACAAAATGTATCAAATTCCATGCGACCATTTAATAAATTTAGTACCACACAAAATATTCATTTTTTTTGCCCAGTGTCAGCAGCATAATACCCATGGTCTCCTGTGTTCCCCAATGAAGCGACCGAGAAATAAAGGCGTATAAAAAATATTCACATACTATGATAAATTCCCCCCAATGTACAGAGCTGAACCTTTTGGCTCCATACATTGCTTATATCTAAGTGTCACAGCTGAGCTGAACAGCCGATTGGTGAAGGTGCCGGTAGCCAGAACTTGGATGATTAGCTATTGATTGCCTATTCTGTGGATAGGCCATTAATTATTTTTTAAACCGGTTTAAAGGGGTACTCCAGTGGAATTTTTTTTTTATTATTTTAAATCAACTGGTGCCAGAAAGTTAAACAGATTTGTAAATTATTTCATTAAAAAAATCTTAATCCTTCCAGTACGTATTAGCAGCCTTAGCCAATCATAGCTCATCTCACACTGAACTGCTCTAGGCTGTGTGTAGCAGTATGAGGGAGGAAGTTCTCCCCTGTATGTCTTCAGATGATGTCACGCCCCTTCCCTGTCTGTGAATCTGACAGACTGAGCAAAAAATACAGAGCAAAATCAAGGTAAAAAAAATTTAATTAAAATAAAGGCAGGGGGTGGTTTATCATGATGGGGGCAGTAAACTGGGAGGATTATAAAATGTAACAAGATTATGACAGGTAGTCTAAGTAAAATCATCATACTTATGTTTTTATTTTGTAAAAGTATGAAACTTTGGTTGCCTAAAATTATACTGATGTAAATATACTGCATTCTCTAACACTCAAAATCAAAGTTAGACAAATTCACTCCTCAAAGTCAACCCCCATACCTGTCATCACCAAGCTGAGATACAACTTGCCCCTCATTTGCAGCTGAAGGTTCCACAGGCTGCTGGCCAACCGCAATACTTGTTGTGACCACAAGAGGCTGTTCTGGATTTACAACACCAGATTGCTCTCCAACTCCTTCCTCCAGTGGCCCAGATGCAAGGCTACTAGTATCCATAGGAGACCCCTCCAACTGACTGCTAACAGCAGTAAGAGCATCAGAATCTTCTGCTCGCTCCGGAGAAAGAGAAGCTAGAGGTAAATGCAAAAAAATGTGTATAGTATCGTTAATGTGAAACATGTTATATGGTCTACTAAGACTTCAAGCTGTATAACCATCATTAAAGGGGTACTCCGCTCCCTAGACATATTATCCCCTATCCAAAGGGGACCCTGCGATCTCTGCTGCAGCACCACAGTCATTAGGTGCATGGAGCAAACTTTGCTCCGTGCCTGATGACTAGTGATGCGGCGCTGACGTCACCACCACACCTCCTCCCACAGACTTGCATTGAGGCTGCATGGCCATGAAATCACGAGGGGCATGGCCATGACATCACGAGGGGCGTGGCCATGACATCACGAGGGGCCTGACCATGACATCACGAGGGGGCGTGACCATGACATCACGAGGGAGCTTGACCACGACATCACGAGGGGGCGTGGCCACGACATCACGAGGGGGCGTGGCCACGACATCGCGAAGGGGCGTGGCCATTACATCACGAGCCACCAGTGCAGCAGCCGGGATTCTAAACGAACACAGGGTGCGGCAGGGAGATCGAGGGGTGTACCAGCAGTGGGCCTCCGCAAACAGATATCTTATCCCCTATCCTTTGGATAGGGGATAAGATGTCAAGGGGCAGAGTACCCTTTAAGGTAAAATAAGTGATATACTATACAAGGTATATACTAACTGATGGTTGGTGCTGGTGATAGCTCCATTTGAGTAGCATCCCCCTCTGCACTGGGTCTCCCTGGTCCAGACTCCTCTTGATCAGCCGGCATTAGTAGCTGACCAGTGTCCTCCGTCCCAGGCTCGGTGTGCAAGCTTTGAGGGAGTTCTGCCAGGGAAGCCTCCGGAGGATGAGCACGCAAAGTGGGATCTAAAGGAACAAGCTCTGGACTTGTAGGGGTTCCTTCAGCAGAAGATGGAGCTGTAGGGAAGTTCTCTGGACGACCACTGCCATCTTGATCTTTAGCAGCAATAAGGAGCCAAAAAAATTATTACAAACCGTTTTACATTTATGGAAAAAAAAAATCATAATTAAACATTAAAGGAGACAGACCCTTATCCCTTATCCGCAGGGGGTCCGAACGCTGGGATCCCCCACAATCTCCTGTACGGGGCCCAGTCTCTGCCGTGGCTCTCCCTTGCTGGAGGAGTGTCAGCTGACACACCCCCTCCATGTATCTCTATGGGAGAGGCGGAGATGCAGCATTCGTGCATCCCTGCCGCTCCCATAGAGCTGTATGGAGGGGAGTGTTGCCTACCTCAGTAAGGTCGACGAAACGCGCATTAGCCGCGCAGAGCCGAGGTAATGCCAGGTCCCTGTAAGGGAGATCGAAATCAGACACTTATCCCCTATCCTTTGGATAGAGGATAAGTGTCTATGGGTGCAATACTCATTTAAGATTAAGTTAATATAATATACTACAGATCAACAAACAAGTAAAAAAAAAAAAAAAAAAAATCACTATACTTCTGCCTATACTATACAATGAACAGTGCAAAACATCTAATATTACACTTAAAGTATTAAATTCATAACAGTGTTGGCATCTCTGACATGTATGAAAAATGCCACACCATTAGGAAGGCAGTAAGCTGTATAGTTATCACCAAAATAGGGGCTAAAATCTCAGCCCCTTACAACAATACAACTTACTACCTCACCCTGAAGAGGGCAGAGGTCACTCACAAATACACTGAAAACTAATCATATGATTTACGCCTTATAGTTCCTATGCACAAAAAAAGAAATAAAACATTAAAACAGAATACTCAATATGGATTCACTCTCAGGAAATGCTGCCGACAACAGATGCCGCAGGAAAGACAGTAAACTGTATAGTTATCTCCCAGATCGGGTGTGACCCCAAAACTATACAATCTACTACCTCACCCTGAAGCACAAAGTAATCTTTTTTTCATGTGTGCCTGTAAAAATAAAAGCATAAAAACAGAGCTAAGCTGAAGAAATACCTGCAAGGCTCAGCTCAAAGGACGCGTTCCTCTTGGAGTTTGCAGCCTAACATAATTGAAAAAACAAACCCAAAGTCAGATCGAGGTGGTTTAATTTTTTGGGCGAACATATTGCTCCAAGTCACTGTCAAATTTATTGTGCAAGGGTGGGGGGGGGGGGGGGGAAATAAGTGATTGAAGAAAGATTGGAGACCTGAGGATTTTGATCCTTTGGATCCTTCTCTTCCTTGCCCTTCTCTGCCATTTTGGCCTCCTCTTCTGCCAGCTGTTTTCGCCTCTTTTCTCGCCGCTCCTCTAATTCCTCATCCCGCAAAGCTTCAAGATGGTTGATTATAGGAACTTTAACCACTGTTTAAAGAAAAGCAAAATCAGATAATTCTGAAAATTCTTAGCTAGAAAAATTTTAGTGCCACAAAGATATATTAAGAGGTTGTCTGCCATAGACAGACAGACACCTGATCATAGGCTCTCAGGAGAGGAAAACATGAGGCACTCCTTTCTATTAGAACAGAGAGCAGCTACAA